>NC_053165.1:59296160-59596160 GCF_016835505.1 Polypterus senegalus | reverse complement strand
TTATTGTACAACAGGGGAGGAAAAAAATCATTGATATTTGTGAAACCAGGTCTTATCGATATATCATAGCACATATTCACTAAGCAGATGTGATTGTGACATTACGTTGTCCATGTTGATTGTATACAGTTTGTAGAGCCCCTAGGGTTGTATGTTAGAAGCTCAGAAGAATAGCAACAGGAGAGAACTGGTGGAACATGTAACAATTTTGTTACAGTAATGAAATTAGGGCATTACATATGTACAGAGAAATTATATTCTACACAGTAGCTTGACAGCCAATAGACTAGGTGGAACCCCATTCACTTGGGTCCTTCAAATTGTCTACCATTTAAGCTAGCCATCATTAACCGTGATTAGACTAGTGTTAAGTTTGAATAGTCGGTTGTGCACAAGCGATGGATTGTCTTCAATGATGAATGTTACTTCTACCATGGGGCTCATGACTACTGTACAGTATTTTTATATGAATATAATGCAGATCAAGGTGTAATCTAGCCAGAATGTCTGCAAAACAAAACCGCTGACTCTGCATTTTAATTTTTTCTCTGACGATTTCAATATACTTAAGTCCAATAGTGTTACAAATTATGTAATTTTCCTCTTTGATCAACTTGTTCATTCAAATGTTTATTGTTCAAGTTATTTACTGTCAATATCAACACACACCCTGGCTTGTAAAAAAACTCATCTATTAGAGTTGTTGCAGACATGTTTTGTAATTAAAGTGACAAAAAGTGTAATATGGCTATTTTGCATAAAGGGTATACATGCAGAACCTGCCATGAGCGAACATGAGTTAAACAATAAAATTTAACCATAACATTATGAATGATTGAATCTCATTTTGACAGTGTCTGAATCTCAACACTTTGTTTTTCTAAATAAAAGGCATGACAATTTTCTTTTGTCTAAGTCAAAAAGGAGCATTTGTTTCTTCCACATACACATAAGCTACTGTGTTCATCTGCATAGATGAGCAAGCCTGTCAGTTTAATCTATACTAATAAAAGGCAAAGCCCTCACTCACTCACTCACTCACTCACTCACTCACTCACTCATCACTAATTCTCCAACTTCCCGTGTAGGTAGAAGGCTGAAATTTGGCAGGCTCATTCCTTACAGCTTACTTACAAAAGTTGGGCAGGTTTCATTTCGAAATTCTATGCCTAATGGTCATAACTGGAAGGTATTTTTCTCGATTAACTGTAATGGAGTTGAGCTGCAATGACGTAGGGGGGGCGGAGTTTCGTGTGACATCATCACGCCTCCCACGTAATCACGTGAACTGACTGTCAACGCAGTGCGTAGAAAACCAGGAAGACCTCCAAAAAGCGCTTAAGAAAACATGCATTATATAATTGAGAAGGCAGCGAAACAATAAGAAGCGAGCGAGTGACATATACTACCATATTCATGAGTGCTGCTACCTCGGAAAGAAAGCACGGTGTAAACCTAAACTTTAAATTAAGTTCATAGACAGGCTACCGCTGGCGTTTCACATGCCCACAGGTAATGCGGGATACAAGTTTAATGAGAGGAAGCAGGATATAAACGAGAGTTTTGATCACTTTGTAACTAAGTTAAAATTGTAGGTGAAGGGGTGTGCTTATGCAAATTCCGAGAGACTGTGTTTGTGGGGGATTGACAGTTAAGGTGGGTGGGGAGTCACGTCATCATCTCCCCTCCCATTTACCTCATTTTGCTCTGAGCTGAGCTTCGCGGCTAACGCCGTCTTCCGAAGCAACTTCGTCACACTGCCACCAAATACTCACAGAAAAATCCACAAGTTAATACACACTCTGTCTCTAGAGTTTCTTCACACTGAATCCTCCAGGCACTACTTAAAAAAGGTTACATTGACAATCGTGTTGCGTTATTTTTAAAATCTTTCCTTTTCTTAGCACAAGCACAGCTGAGAAGCTTCGATGCATGTGCTCCATAACGTTAAAAATAATGCATTTAATCACACTTTGCATTACAAGCAAAGGGGAGCTTTTGTCAATGCATGATTTCCTGGTACACCGATTACACTGATCAGCGCATCCCGATTCATTTTACCCTCGCACCACCTTAGTTTGAGAAGAAGTATGAAAAAATATGAGGTTAACACAGAAAAACAGATCACCAATTCAAGCTTTATGAATAATCGATTCGCCATCAATAATTGTTTTGGTAAAGCCATCCTCCTTCCATTTTATAATTTTTCCGCCACTAGCCATGATTAAATGAACGGTAACAAAGTAAGAGCAAAGCGAGGGTGACTTATTTAGGCAGGAATATATATGACAGCAACACTCATGACAATGTCAATCATGTTACGTTATTATTAAAAGGTTTCCTTTTCTTTTTCATTACTTCTTTAACACACTACTTCTCCGCTGCTGGTAGCAGGTATTTTGCTATATATATAATATATGAATTACCTCCAAAGAGCGCTGAGACTTTTGATATCATGAACGTGTGTACAAAAACTGGGGTCTTCTGCCCAGCAAAGTCGAGCAGCCAGCGCGTGCATAGCTGTGCCGGCCTTTGAGACGCTGACTGCGCTTCTGCCTTAAGTCAAAGTGAGCACTTTTAATTTTTTTCTTCCTCCCCCTGCGCTATAGCCCAGACAAGTGCAAACACGGGACCCCTTTTATACACCACGGCAAAATAATATTAAGGCGATTCACACTTTCTTTTGCACGTATACCATTATGAGGTCCTCAGCTCGGATTATGAAGATACGCACAGGAGTGAAGGACTGACAGTGCCATCACAGCCGATTAATGGCGGGGACGTCTCACCAGTCTACACAAGACCCACCGCGACTGTCCCAAAGGCGATCATAACGTCAGCGAACACATCTCTCTATACTATATAAAAGAAAAAGGCAACTTTCCTTTCTTTACACCTTTTTTCCTTTTATCCCAAACTAAAGCCTTTCTCTCTTAACACTGCAGAGGACACAAAACTAATTTTCTTTAAATGCCGGTAAGGCACATTACCAGAGGCACAAATTTGAACGTTCACATAGAAAATGTAATTTCTATACCACAGCCGTCGTGTAGCGCCTTTCAAAAGGGATCAACTACCGAGAGATGATCCATATACATTTTAGCTGCTGTTAGTTACTTACCTGTTGTGTTACACAGTCTTTAAAATGTAGTTTACCCGCAACCACTCCAGTAGTGCTCAATGTACCTCCATCCATCCATTTTCTAACCCGCTGAATCCAAATACAGGGTCACGGGGGTCTGCTGGAGCCAATCCCAGCCAACACAGGGCACAAGGCAGGAACCAATCCTGGGCAGGTGCCAACCCACCGCAGCTCAATGTACCTGTACTTCTTAAAACGTTAATGTTTTACTGTTTAATAACTTATAGACTATATTTTATTATTTTTCCCTTGCACTCAGTGACCAAAGCTATACACACACATATAGACACATACAAACATACACACAAGTATATGTATGTGTATATATATGTATCTATGTATGTGTATATATTGTAATAAGTGGAGACCAGAGACGTGGAAAGGTTTGGGGCAGCCACCCGTTTATTACGGTTTCCCGGCTGCAAAAGTCTTTGAGGCATTGTTACACAGTTGTTTACACAACAGAGTCCAAAACAGAACTGCCTGCCTAAGCAAATTTTAAAGGGGTCTTAGGGGGACAAAAGGGGTAAAAACCCCAAAACCCCAAAAACTCCCTTAACCCCCGGCCCTTAAGGGCAAGGGGCCCGGGCCCCCCCCGGGCCCCTGGGGAAACCCCCTCCCTAAAAATTTTTTTGGGTTTTTGGGGGTATTGAATATTTTTTTTTTTTTCCTTCCAAGGTTAAAAAAGCCCATCCAATACCCAAAAAAAAAAGGATTAAAGGGGGAAATTTGTAAGGGGGAAAACGGAAATTTGCCAAAAAAAACCCCCCCCCGGGGAACCCAAAATTTTCCTTTTTCCGGCCCAAAAGGGGCTTTAAAAAATTAAAAAATGGGGTTCCCCCCTTAAATATTTCCCCCAAAAAAAAAAATTAAAGGAAAAAAGGGAAAAACCCCCAAATGGCCACCCCTTTCAAAAGTGGGACTGGCCCGGGCACCCCCCACAAAGCCATTCCTTACCAGCCCTTTAAAATTTTTCCCGGCCCTGTCCCGGCCGCCCCAACGTCATTTTAGTGAAAAATTTTTACCGGGGACAAAAACCTCCAAAGGGGGGAAAAACGCCGGGCCCCCCGGGGGCCAATGGGAACCCTCTCCGGGGGGGGTTGGGGGGGGGGCCCCTCCCCCTTTCCCCCAAAAGGGTTTTTTTTTAAAAACGTGATCTGTACCCCCAAAACCCCAACCTTTCCCCCAACAAGGGGCCTAACGGCCAGTTTGATGGGTTGGGAAAACCCCCCCCAAATCCCGGGGGTGGGAAGCCCGGGGGTTTCCGGGGGGGCCCCCTTTGCTTTTGGGGGGTTTTTACAAATCTTCGGGGGGAAAAAATCCCCTTTAAAAGGGAGGGGTGCCCCCTTCCCCCCCCAAAAAATTTCCCCCGGGGCCCTTGGGTTTTCCCAAATGGGGGGGAAAACCCTTTTTTTAAAAGGCAAAGGGGGGTTTCAATTTCCCCTTCCGCAAAAACTTTTGATTTTTTTTTCCCCCCCAATTTTAGGGTTTTTCCCCCCGGGGAAAATTGGGGAAACTTGGGGAGGGGTTCTTTGGGGGCCCTTTTCCCCGGTGAGGACGAACGGGGGTGGGGCCCCCCCCCCCCCCAATCCGGGGCCGTTTTTTGGGGGGTTTTTGGGGGCCACTTTAAATTTTTGGGAAAATCCCAAAACTTCGGTTAAAAAAAATTCCCCTAAAGGGGGGAAAAAATCCCTTTTTAAAATCTTAAAACGAGCCGAAATTTTAAATTTTTTTTTTGGGGGCCGGGGCCCCCTTCCCGGGGAAAAAAAAACCCCACCTGCTTAAATTAAATTTTCGGGTTTTTTTTGGGGGGGGGGGGGGGAGGGCCCCCCCCCCCCAAATTTTTTTCCTTTTTGGGGGGTTTAAACCTTTTTTTTAAAACCAGGGAGGGGGCTTTAAAGAAATCCGGGATTTTTCCCTTTTGGAGGGGCCCGGGCCCCTTAGGGGGGCCCCAAAAAATTTTTTTTAAGCCCCAAAAAAATTTTTTAAACCCCCCCAAAAGGGGGGAATTTGGAACCCCCCGGGCCCCCGGGGATTTTGGGTTTAAAACCCCCCACAAAAACCCAAAAGGGGGGCCCCCCCGGGGGGGGTCCCCTTGGGTTTTCCGGCGAGTTTTGGAGGGGGGGGCCCCTCAAACCGCCCAAAAAGGGGGGGGTTTTTTGGGCCCCCCGGGAGTTTAAAGGGGGGGGGTTTTTTAAAAAATGCCGCGGGGAAAAACCGGCTTCCCCCCAAAACCCGTCAAAGGAGAAAAGAGGGGGTTTGCCCCCCCGGGGGGTGAAGGGAAACCCCCTAAAATTAGGGCCCCCAAAAGGACCTTCCAAATGGAAGCTGGAATTTTTTAGGTGTCCCCTGGAAAGGCCTCCCCCCTGGAAAACTTAAGGGGTTTTAAAAATTTTTGCCATTCCCCCCCGACGGGGTTTTTTTAAAAAAGGGAACGGGGGTCCCTTTGGCCGTTTCGAATCCCCAAAAACCCCCAAACCCCCCCCAAAAAGGGGGGCCCCGGAAAAGGGGGGTTTTTAAAATGGGGGTTTTCCGGAAACGAAGGGCTTTGCGCCAAAAACCCCCTTTTTAAGGCCAAAAAAAGGGGGGTTGGTTTAAAGGGGGAAAACCAAACCCCGCCTTTGGCGGTTTTTTTCCCCCTTTTAAACCCCCCGGGGGCCCCCCGGAAAAACCCAAGCAACCTTTGGGGGATGCCCCGGGCCAAGGGGGGTTTCCCCCCCCGGGTTTTAAAAGCCTTGGTTTTAAAACTCGGGGCCTCCCAAATTAAAAGGGGGGCCCCGGGCCGGGTGCTTTTAAAAAAAACGGGCCCCCTGCGGCCCCCCGTAATTTATCCAAAAGGGGCCCGGGGGGGAAAGGGGAAGAAATGTTTTTTTAGTTCGGGAGACCCTTCCCCCCTTTCCCGGGCCCAAAGGGGGGCGAAGTTTTTAACCGGAGGGAACCCCCCTCCCCGGGGGCGGGTGGAATGCCACTTGGGTAACCCCTTTGGCCACCCCCCCGGGCACACAAACAACCCCGCCATTGTCCCCTACGGTCCGCCTTGTTCCCCGACAGGTCGCAAGACAGACGGCCCGGCGACTTCGAACAAGCTCTGGAATGCGTGGAAGGGACTGCTTTAGTGGGACATAGCTCCCGGTAGTCCACAGAGCGGCTGTTCTGCCCTCCCAGGTTTCACAGCCGGCCTCTGGGTTTGCAAGAGCTGCAGCAGCTCGTCCATAGAATGGAATTCGCCCCAGGCCGGCTGGGCAAATTCCTGGGGTAGTCTTTTAGCAGCAGAAAACAGGCCACTTGCTGCACTATTTGTAAGGGGTTAACTCAATGGGCGTAGCCACTCACCCACCTGTTGCCAGAGAGCCATAGCCTGCTCTGACAGCCCTTTGCTTGGGTTAAACTCCCAGTTTATGATTTCCTTCACCTGCCGCCTGGGGACAACCCATCGCTAACTGGGACCTTGGTCCCGATGGGCAGCTCGGCTTTCCTGCCAAGGAGAGCATACTGAGCCACTCGTGTGTGTTCCCCAGAAGCCAGCCCACGCCTGTGGGTCCCCTACGTTCTCCACGAGATGGGTGGTCCCCACCGGTTATGCTCATGGAGCAGAGCCTGCACCGCGTCCTTCCTGACCCTCTGGCGCACTCCCGCCCCAAACTCGCCCCGTACTCACCCACCTGGTTCCGTGATAGTTCGTGTCCCGGTTCATCGGGGACACCATCCTGCCGACTACGCCACTGTAATAAGTGGAGACCAGAGACGCGGAAAGGTTTGGGGCAGCCACCCGCTTATTACGGTTTCCGCTGCAAAAGTCTTTGAGGCATTGTTAACAGTTGTTTACACAACAGAGTAAAACAGAACTGCCTGCCTAAGCAAAGGCAGTGAGCTTTATAGCACAGAGGGCGGAAATGATGTCGCCCTCTGGGCCGAACTGGAAGTGACATCATCCTTGGGGCCGGAACCGAAGTGACCTCATTCTTGGGGCCGGAACCGAAGTGATGTGTCCTTCCTGGAAATGGCGGCTCCTGGTGGGATTTCCGGTAAGACCTGCAGAGAACTCAGAAAGAGCGCCAGTGCACCCCCCCCTGGGCAGATGTATAAACAGTATTTCCTAAGCCCTTCAGCTGCTTCCCATGCACACGCAGTGTGACAAGACTCCCCTCAGCCCAGACCCGCCGGGTCGGGCGACCTGCACCGAGAGGTCGTGGGCCCGGGAAAGGGCATCGGCGTTGGCATGAAGAGACCCCTGTCGATGAACGAGCGCGATACTTGTACTGCTGCAGGTCAAGAAACCACCTCGTGACCCGTGGATTCGACTCCCTGTGAAGGGCCATCCACTTCAGAGGTGCATGATCCGTCACCAGAGTGAACACGCCACCCAAGAGGTAGTACGCAGCTGAGTTACCGCCCATTTGATCGCCAGAGCCTCTTTCTCCACCGCCGCACCTGGTCTCCCTGTCCAACAGTTTCCGCTCAGGTACATAACGGGTGTTCAACACCGCCGACGCTTTGGCTCAACACGGCACCCAAGCCTGTGTCCGGCGTCCGCCTGGAGGATAAAAGGGAGAGAGAAGTTAGGGGAGATCAAGATAGGTGCTGAAGTCAGAGCCCTTTTAAGTCACTGAATGCAGCCCCGCTTTATCAGACCATACCACCGTATTAGGAGCTCTTTTCTTTGTCAAATCGGTCAAGGCGCCGCTCTCGGAGAAGCGAGGCACAAACCGGCGGTAGTACCCGCCAAACCGAGAAAGGATTGGACTTGCCGCTTGGTTTTGGACGGGCCAGGCCATTATGGCTTGCAACTTGGAACACTGTGGCCTCACAGTACCCCGGCCCACTAGGTAGCCCAAATATTTGGCTTCCCTCAATCCAAAGAAACATTTCTTGGGGTTGATTCGGAGCCCGGCCTCTCCCAGTGTCCGTAATACTGCTGTGACCTGCTGTATGTGTTCCTTCCAGGTGCTGGAATAGATGACACGCCATCCAGATAGGCAGCACAGAACGAGTTATGGGGCCGGAGCACTTTGTCCACCAGACGCTGAAAAGTCGCAGGCCCGTGTAACCCGAATGGAAGGACACGATACTGCCAGTGTCCGCTAGGAGTGCTAAACGCGGTTTTTCCTTCGGACTCGTTAAAGGAACCTGCCAGTACCCCTTTGTCATGTCAAGTGTAGTCAAGAATTTGGCTGGTCCCAGTCTCGAGGAGGTCATCCACGCGAGGAATGGGATAAGCATCAATCTGGAAACTTGGTTGAGCCGACGGAAGTCATTGCAAAACCTCCAACTGCCGTCAGGCTTAGCAATCAAGACGATGGGACTGGACCAGGGACTACTACTTTCCTCGATTACTCCTAGTGCCAGCATTCGCTTGATTTCCAGTTCCACTTCTACTTTCTTTGCCTCCGGAGTCTGTAGGGTCGCTCACGGACGATCACCCCCGGGTCAGTCAATATGTCGTGCGCAATCAGAGAGGTCCGACCGGGTTTTTCACTTACCACCTCTGGGACAGAGCGGATAGCTGCTTCGAGCTCTTGTTTCTGCCTGGGGATAGCTGCTCGCGAAATTAAGGGAACTTACTTCAGCAAGAGAGAGCAGGGCTGTCCGGAGGAGGGATCGGGACCCTCTCCTTCCACGGTTTCAGCAGGTTTACATGATATATTCGCCAGCTGGTCGGCGATTGGGCTGTTTCACCAAATAGTCAACCAATCCCTTCCTTTCCTTAATTTCAGAGGGGCCTAGCCAATGGGCGAGCAGTTTAGAGTGAGAAGTTGGGACCAATACCATGACGCGATCCCCCGGTTGGAACTCCCGGAGAGTCGTGCCACGGTCATAAAGGCGGGCCTGTGCTGATTGCGCCTCCTCTATATGACTTTTTAGAATCGGTCTTATTGCATCAAATCTATCGCGCAATTGGGCGATATATTCCAAAATATTAGTGGAGGGCTGTGCCTCCCCTTCCCAGCCCTCTTTAAAATATCCAATAAACCCCGGGTTGTCTTCCGTACAGTAATTCAAATGGAGAGAACCCGTAGAGGCTTGAGGAACTTCCCGATATGCAAAGAGGACAAGGGGAGGAGTTGGTCCCAATCCTCCCATCCTTGCTGACTACCTTACGTAGCATTTGCTTGAGAGTTTGATTAAATCTCTCCACTAGGCCATCGGTTTGAGGATGATACACCGAGGTCTTTAAATGCTTTATTTTCAGTAACTTGGCAGTCTCCTTGAACGTTTCCGAGGTAAAAGGCGTTCCTTGGTCCGTCAGGACTTCTCTAGGAATGCCTACGAAAAGACTCCTACTAGTTCCCGTGCAATATTTTTGTGGTAGCCGAGCGCAACGGAACGGCTTCAGGGAATCGGGTAGCATAATCCACGAGGACGAGTATATATTTATATCCTCGGCTGAGGGTTCTAGGGTCCTACTATGTCAACCCCAATCCTATCAAAGGAACGCCAATAAGGGGAAGGGGAACCAGAGGAGCACGGTCCTCCTAGGAATTTGCCGCAGTTGACATTCCGGACAGGAAATGCAAAAGCGCGAACCTCCTCATTAATCCCCAGAAAAACGGAGCTTAATTCGCTCTAATGTTTTATCGGAGCCGAGATGGCCTCCAAGAAGGTGGGAGTGTGCTAACTCGCAAACCTGCCGCCGTAGGTCCGCTGGATTAGCAACAACTTCCGGACCTTCCCTCATGTTCAGCGACCCGATACAACAAATCATTATCAATGACAAAGTGAGGTCCCTGTGGCATGGGCAAATGCGCGTTGGCGTTAACAGAACCACTGCATTCTTTATGTGTTTCAGAGAGTCGCCATTCCACTGTTCTCTTGAAAGAAGCCGGTGTTGCTCTAAACTGAAAGTGCAATTCAGAGAGGGTCCGGTCTGACCTCAAGGGGCGGAGATTCCTCCTCGCTGCCGGGCGCTAGTGGATGACGTAGTAGCCCGCGACGGTCCGGGAGTGTCTTCGCACTCTCTTGGCCTACCGCCCCACTCCCTGTCGGCTGATTACACGGTGTGGAAGCAACTTGAGATGAATCGTTGTCATCTATAACGAGGCCATAAGTTTTTCGGGAATGCTTTCTAAACTACCGCGTTACTATCAGACCAGTCTCGCCGAGGATTACGGAAACGGAGGATCCGGATGCACCGCCACGGTAAGCTGTCGAAGGGTTCCTCCGAGACATACGTAACACGGGCGGTATTGTATGTGCGGATATCTCCGTGTATACATTTTAGACTGGTCTTCTTTTAATCCACTGTTGCGGTAGAATAAAACGGCGAGCAACGACAGACACGCTACTGCCGGAATCGAACAGCGCTGTTATCTTATGTCCATTAATAAGAAGCTCCCCGTATGTTTATCCGCCAGGGATTGCTAAGGGCACACAAACACCCGCCATTGTCCCCTACGGTCCGCCTTGTTCCTCGACAGGTCGCAAGCCAGACGGCCCGGCGACTTCGAACAAGCTCTGGAATGCGTGGAAGGGACTGCTTTAGTGGGACATAGCTCCCGGTAGTCCACAGAGCGGCTGTTCTGCCCTCCCAGGTTTCACAGCCGCCTCTGGGTTTGCAAGAGCTGCAGCAGCTCGTCCATAGAATGGAATTCGCCCCAGGCCGGCTGGGCAAATTCCTGGGGTAGTCTTTTTAGCAGCAGAAAACAGGCCACTTGCTGCACTATTTGTAAGGGGGTTAACTCGAATGGCCGTAGCCACTCACCCACCTGTTGCCAGAGAGCCATAGCCTGCTCTGACAGCCCTTTGCTTGGGTTAAACTCCCAGTTTATGATTTCCTTCACCTGCCGGCCTGGGGACAACCCATCGCTAACTGGGACCTTGGTCCCGATGGGCAGCTCGGCTTTCCTGCCAAGGAGAGCATACTGAGCCACTCGTGTGTGTTCCCCAGAAGCCAGCCCACGCCTGGGGGTCCCATCTACGCTCTCCACGAGATGGGTGGTCCCCACCGAGTTATGCTCATGGAGCAGAGCCTGCACCGCGTCCTTCCTGACCCTCTGGCGCACTCCCCGCCCCGAAACTCGGCCCCGGTACTCACCCACCTGGTTCCGTGATAGTTCGTGTCCCGGGTTCATCGGGGACACCATCCTGCCGACTACGCCACTGTAATAAGTGGAGACCAGAGACGTGGAAAGGTTTGGGGCAGCCACCCGATTATTACGGTTTCCCGGCTGCAAAAGTCTTTGAGGCATTGTTACACAGTTGTTTACACAACAGAGTCCAAAACAGAACTGCCTGCCTAAGCAAAGGCAGTGAGCTTTATAGCACAGAGGGCGGAAATGATGTCGTCCTCTGGGCTGGAACTGGAAGTGACATCATCCTTGGGCCCGGAACCGGAAGTGACCTCATTCTTGGGGCCGGAACCGGAAGTGATGTGTCCTTCCTGGAAATGGCGGCTCCTGGTGGGATTTCCGGGTAAGACCTGCAGAGAACTCAGAAAGAGCGTCAGTGCACCCCGCCCCCCCCTGGGCAGATGTATAAACAGTATTTCCTAAGCCCTTCAGCTGCTTCCCATGCACACGTGTGTGACAATATATATATATACACACACACACACACACACACACACACAAGTATATGTATGTGTATATATATGTATGTATGTATGTGTATATATATATATACACACACACACACACACACACATACATACATACACACATATATATAATTTGTGTGTGTGTATGTATGTGTGTGTATATATGATGTAGATAGGTATGTATATATATATATGTGTGTGTATGTATGTATGTATGTATGTATGTATGTATGTATGTATGTATGTATGTATGTGTGTGTGTGTGTGTATATATATATGACAGCAGCAATCCAAGCTGTGAGAAAACAGTAAAAAGGAGGCGTGTCAGACGTCGTGGTACATTGCAGCTAGACGAAAATAACTTTGTGATGCTGCCACCAAATACACAAAACAATTACTTTGACAATCATGTTACATTATTTTTAAAATGTTTCCTTTTCTTTCTCTTTCCTTCTTTAACACATTACTTCTCCGCTGCCAAGCGCGGGTATTTTGCTATATATATATATATATATATATATATATATATATATATATATATATATATATATATATATATATATATATATAAATAGATAGATAGATATGACAACAACACTCATATCAATGACAAAACAATTACATTAACAATCATGTTACGTTATTTTTAAAATTTTTCCTTTTCTTTTTCGTACCTTCTTTAACACACTACTTCTCCGCTGCGAAGCGCGGGTATTCTGCTAGTTTTATCTATATACTGTATTTAAATGTTGGCTCCAGACCAGAAAAGTAAAGCATTATGACATGTACTCTATTTCTAAAAGAAAGCTGGACTCAAATGGAAATAATAAAAATAAATATTTCAAATATTTGTAAGATAATTAGGAAGGTATATTGAAAGATTTGTTTAAAATATATATTACATAAATATGCAGTGGGTAGCACTGCTGCCTCGCAGTTAGGAGACCCGGGTTTGCTTCCGGTGTACTCCCTGTGTGGAATTTTCATATTCTCCCCGTGTCTGCATGGGTTTGCTCCTGGTGCTCCGGTTTCCTCCCACAGTCCAAAGACATACAGATTAGGTGCACTGGTGCTCCTAAATTGTCCGTAGTGTGTGCTTGGTGTGTGTGTTTGTGCCCTGCGGTGGGCTGGCGCCCTGCCCAGTGTTTGTTTCCTGCCTTGCGCCCTGTGTTGGCTGGGATTTGCTCCGGCAGACCCCCGTGACCTTGTAGTTAGGATATAGTGGGTTGAATATTGGATGGATGGATGGATGGATAATGGATGGATGGATGGATTACATAAATAACATCAATGACAAATTATTTCTGCATAAACTGTAAGCCTCTGTAGAAGGCATGCACCAGAACACAATTAGCAAGTAAGCAGTTGCTGCTCTAATCTTCTTAATGTAATTCCCTCATGCAGTCTATCCACTTACCCTCTTTTTGGCTGTGATCTAAGAATTCCTCACAAAGACAAGTATGTGCTTCCAGCAAGTCATATATAAGGTTCTTTTCTTGACAGGCAATTGACCTCCTGAGGATTATCAGACAAAACATGAAAGTTTTTTTTTCCACAGACTTTGTGAAAACATAGTTTTGAAGCAAGAACAGCAGCCTCAGTTGACCACAATATTCACCAATATTCAGTTACTATTTATTACAAACAAATGTTACCATTATTTTATTTTTTTACAAAAAAAAGTCTTGATGAAGGGATATATAATAAGTAAAAATTAATGCCTATTTTGTAAGTTTTTAAGTAGACTGTGGTTTCATCTATGGCAGTACCTTAGCATTTAGGACTACAGTACAGTACATTTGTCTGCTATTTGATGAAATAGTGTTAAATTATCAACCAACCAAGCCTCGACTTTAATCACTTTCAAAGAGGCAATATTTTTTAATAAAAACATACTTTGGGAAGGAACAGCTGCTGTTTATCCAATATTTCACAGAACATTTAAAACTTTAATGAAAGCAGTCTTTATACTTATTTTTTCACATTAACAATGTACTGTATAAAAAACAGTGACTTTTTCATTCTGATTAAAAGTTTTGGCAACAGAAAAACTAGGGAGAAGGTGAATGCTGGCTAGTAGCTCATCATTTTAAATGTCCTGGTACTTTCATCAGTGCTTCATTGCTAAAATATGGTGTATTATGTTCTTAGATTATGTGTAGCTAGAATCTATAACAAAAAGGTTACCACACTCTATTGGCATAAAAACAAAACTACTCATGGGTTCAAAACATCTTTAAGCATAGGAAAGACGAGATGGCTGGCATCAATGATATAATTTCTTTTCCTGTTCTGAGCCTTTTGTCCAATAAGAATTTTAACAGTTTTACAGACTGCTTGTCCAAATTTCAAAGTCTAAACTTAGGGCCAAAAAAACAACAGTCCTTAAAGTTAATGCATTTGAAGTAATCTGTAAAATGTAACCCAGAGACGAACAGAATGACAAAAGGTCTTTTCATTTGTGCTGCAAGGTTTTGTGACGTTTTTAGTGAAATATATTGATTGCTTCTTCATTTTTTGTTTAAATTATTTGGATCCAGAGTGTATTTTCAGATGTATTACAAACAAAACATTCTGCAAGTCTTGACAAAAGGCACTGCTTTATTTAACAGGCAATATGGATAAAATGATATTTCAGAAGTACATGCTTCTGCTGTGCAATGACAAACGATAATCTCCTTTAAGATGTGTTACAGTAACTGATGCATCTTCTACATCTGAATTAGTACAGGTTTGCTTCTACGATGTAACAGAGATTAAATCCTTTTTGTTTTCTGTGACAGATTGCTATAAAACTTCAAAACATTGAAAATTCACAGGTAACACACCGAACAACTTGCCAATTACTTTTTATTTTGAATTGCAATATTCTTCCAGATATTTAGATAAATAAATCATATTAAATGTGTAATGAAACATTCATGATCATCTGCCAATTCAGAATATTAAAAATATGAATCCTCTACTGTATTTGTTGACTTCTGAGGTTATTTTATGCCTCATTTTACTTCGGGACTGATTCGTGTCATCCTATGGTGGTTATGCTCCGAGTTTATTCAGTTCAGATCTCCAAATAAAATAATGAATGAAACTTTGTGGAATATATGATTGCTAAAATGCTCTCTGGTAGGTGGCGGGCCATAAGTTAACAGCAAGTCGGATGCTTAGCCGTCGTAAACTGGGCGGAAAGGAAGGGGGCACACTGAAGCCTCGCACCCCACCACGCAAGGTCAGTGTAAAGTAACCATTGCACATATCTTTGCATAATTCGCTCGGTGTCAAGATAGGCCCATCTTGGCCTGTGCTTCCTATTCTATATCTTGCACTATTTTGTATACTGTAAAATTTCTCTAGTCCCACTGTACTGTGAATGTTATTTATACTTTTTTGAATGTTTAATTTATATCTTTTATGAGAGTTTTGTATTGTATTGTGTTTCATTTGGTAATAATAAAAAAAAAATAGGCCCAACTTTTGTTTTGGGTGTATGTGTTAAAATTTTACAGACAAAACGCAAGTTGTTGTTTAACGTTGTTTGGAGATCTCAACGTACAAGCGGACGGATTCACACTAAAGACTAGCCATCCTGGGAAGCTGTTTTTTATCCATTAAAGTGTGACTACGGCTGGAGGGGGGAACAAGCCTAGTAGATACGGTAATCCCATTGCGAGGATCCTTGCCTTTACTGTGGAGATTTTATTGTTCGTTACGACAGACACAGAGCCTCCGATAGGTACCGAATGCTTGAGTCAGTGCACTGATAGCTACGCGACGCCACTCCGTCTGCGCGGGAAGCACGCGCTCAAAAAGCCGCCCAGGTGCCGCTGGCGGGTCACACGTCATTAGATTGGCGGCGAGTGCAGGCCACTCGTTAAGGGAATTCCCCGCAAGAAAATGTAATTTAATTTAAACTAAACTATAGACTGGCGACGACCCTCAAGCTTCTCTCTCTCTCTCTCTCTCATCCCCTTGAAAGATTTGGACATGATTTGAACTTTTTGCCATAGTCATTTAGAACACTTACTGCCCAGTTATACTTTAAAGGAGAAGTAATTGTAAGGAAGTTTCCAGAAAGATGTCATGAAGACGTTGGTATGTATATATATTTTTTTAATGTATATTAAGGAATGGACCATGAGGGTGTCAAGAAAGTAATGGACTGTACATTTTAGGATAGTGGTTCTCGGGGGAGGCTATTCACGAACGGTACTTTTCACTGTATTATTTGAACCAATTCGTGAGCTCAGTGGGAGTACTAAAGCGCATGCGTGTCCTTATTGCTTTGTGTCGCCCACAAGGGGTGTCCAACTCCGGTCATGGAGGGACTTACAAGCTGCAGGTTTTCATTCTAACCATCTTCTTAATTAGCGACCAGTTTTTGCTGATGATTAACTTGTTTTGCCTTCGTTTTAATTGCCCTGACCCCTTACTTTTTCCTTAATTAACAGCCAAACACTAATGAGACACAAAACGAGCTGCCACATGGCCAGCTAACCTGTACCCATCACACAGTATCTGAAAATAATGAAAGTTGAAATTCACCGTAAGGTTGATCAGCTCAGGTCACCAAAACAGTGACAGTGTTCTTAGAAAAAAGAGAAACTGAACTGTTTTGGAAATGTCAGCTGTGGCAGAATGAAAGCTAGCAAGCCGTGGAATTAAATAGCAGATTTAATTAACAGCAAGAATCGGCTTCTTATTAAGAAACTAGTTGGGGTAAAATTAGTTGTAGTTTAAAGGTCTGATTTAGCTGGTCATCTGTTGGCTTGCTTCACATCTCATTTATGTCTGGCTGCCATTTAAATTAAAGAATCGATTCAGAGGACTGAATCCTTAAAACAGGGCTATTAAAATGGAGGGAAAAAGTTAATTAGCTTTGAAAACTAGTCACTGATTGGGAAAACAGTTAGAAAGAAAACCTTTGGGCCACTGTGACCCCCTAGGATCGGAGTTGGATTCAGTTTGCTGAGAGATGTTTAAATCGCATGTGCAAGATCCTTCTTAGTCATGGGCCTCGAGACATTTGATTCATGAAACCATGAATCGGTCTAATGACTTTTGTTCAATTGATTAGTGAGTTATTATGAGCTGCACAATTCTCATTCACCTGTGATTTTGTAACAAGACCTCTTATTTTCATTTTGTCTCCATGTTTACATGATGTTTTTGTATATAAGACTTAGATATATGATTTATCATGTTGGGTGGGTGTGTGTGTGTGTGTATGTATGTATATAATATAATATAATTAATATAATATATATATATATATATATATATATATATATATATATATATATATATATATATATATATATATATATATATAATATACACACAGAGGAGATACTGGGTCCTCCCTGCGTGAATTTTGCATGTTCTCCCTGTGTCTGCATTGTTTTCCTCCGGGTGCTCCGGATTCCTCTCACAGTCCAAAGACATGCAGGTTAGGTGAATTGGTTATCCTAAATTGTCCCTAGTGTGAGCTTGGTGCATGGATGTGTGTGTGTACGTGTGCCCTGTGGTGGGCTGGCACCCTGCCAGGGGATTTATTCCTGCCTTGTGCCCTGTATTGGCTGGGATTGGCTCCAGCAGACTCCCATGACCCTGTGTTAGGATATAGCAGGTTAGATAATGACTGACTGTAATATATATAGTGTATGTGTGTGTGTGTGTGTGTGTATAAATTAGTAAACAATAAATGTATGTGTTCACAAACATATACTATAAATCAAAACAACTTATGAATTATAATGCTATATTTGTGATACTGTCAGAGAGAACTCACGGGACTTCCCATATATTCCAGACTGAAAATGAATCAAAAGAAGTAATTAATTTAAACAAGTAGTTGAAAAGACTGCAATCAGTAAAGTGAACTGATATGGCCATCAGTACCCCATGTGGCTGCAGTCTTTTGTTACAACCAGCTTCTCAGTCAATCATTGTCATCCTTAATTGATTTCATAGTTTAACTAGCTGACCCATTTTTATCCTTTTATTTTGCATTTGGAAAAGTGCAGTAGTGTAATCTAACAGTAGTGTTAGATTTACAGTTATAGGAAATTAAGACATTTGTATTAATTTTGCATGTTTAAATGCTTACTTTGTTTTGTTTTTTAATTTTGCTTTTCTTTCTTTGGCATTTGCTTCCTTAATTGTATGTGAATACAAATAATGAGTAGAGCACAAATGACACTATAAGCAGCAACTATTTCATTGTTACCTACTTTGTGCAAAATTGGGTTGGAACAAAAACCTGCAGCCACAGGGGGTTCCCTAGGACTGGATTTAAGAACCATAGTTTTAAAGAACTCTGGCTGCAGACGAATTGGGAAAATTCCATGGTTTCCATAAACTGCAGTAAAAGAAAATAGCATCTCTAGCAGGGAGATGGCATTGTCCATGGTTAACATAGGAAGCATATCTCATGATTGGTTACAATCTGTGTGGAAGTTGCATTTTCTCCCCAAGTTTTTGTGGATTTTATTTCACATTGTCAAAGACATCCATGTTACATTAATTTGCAATTCTAATCTGACCTAATGTTTTGTGTGCAAGTATGGCACCTGTGATGGACTGCCACTTTGTGTGGAGTTTGTCTTTGCCTTGCACCACAATGCTGCCAGGATTGGTTCTGTGACTCTGAAGTGAATTAAGCGGCTGTGGAAATGTCATGTTATCTCAAGTGGCTACATTAAATTGGCCCAGTCATTACTGAGTCTGGGTATTTGCTTGAGTTTGACCTGAGGTGAGAAATTTAGTATACACATAAAATATATGAAATATGATGAACTTTAAATTATAAGTAAATGAAGCTAATTATTTTGATACTTTCTTGAATATCATGGTGCCTAAGAGTGGTTGGCTTGGTATGCAAGTAAGAATTTCACTGTGCCCTGTACATTTGACAATACTAATACTACTACTATTACTTCATGGGCTTGTTTTCACCATGCACTTGATGCTGGTAGTATTGATGTTGACTCCCCATGACCCTGAGCTTGCTAAGTGAAAATGGATGGTTGCATCCAGCTGTGAATTAAGTGTTATGAGAGCTGATATATTGTGCTTATTGAAGAACACTGAGCAAGTGATATTAGTATTTCCAGTGAACATTTGGTTAATGCTGACCTGGAAAAAATCATCATGCATTAGTCCAATTTAAGGTTGTGTTAGGGAACACATCTAAGAGGTGCAAAGCAGTTAAGCTCCTTGGAAGTATGTTGTGGAGAAATCCAATAAAAAAAATCTCAGAAATGCAAATTATCGATTTACTGAAATGAAAATAAAATTCTTGGCTGAAGCTGAAATTTTGAAAACTCTGCCCTGAATGCCATATGCCGCTTTCCAGTTATTTTCTGCATATTTGTTTTGTGCCATAGCATAAGACCTAAATTTTTAATTAGTTTCACTTTGAATGTAATTGAAAAGCATACGTCAAGTTATTAAACTGCAAGTTGATAAAGAAAACTTTTTTTTGTTAGTGTTTTCAAAGAGGACATATTAAAGAAAATAACTTGAAATAGATGAATAAATATATGAATAGAACAGTAACATAATGTAAGCAGAGCTACCTTATTGGGCACACTTTGTCCACTCCCTGGGTGGCAAGTGGTGTGGATCCACATTATTTATTAAATAGAATTGTTTTTATTTCATGATTCGTTTTGTCCCAGTATGATTCCTTCTCACTTCTTTTGTCCATTTGCTTTTGTTTTCATAAAAACATTGCAGTTTGTTACAGTATGTCTTTACTAATCGTTCCTTGTTGTAAACAAACCAGTACAGTACTCTAAAGATGCTGTCAATTGTGATGTATCACTTATTCCCCATAGAACAGGAGGTATGTTTTGAAAGCATTATTTATAATTAGCTAGTGCATGAGTGGGGGGTTTCTCAGTTCTGGTCCTGGCTGCATGTACTGTATTTACTCCAACCAAATCTTTTAATTGGGGTGGGTGTAGAAGGAAACCTGCTCAAGGCCAGTATTATAATTGCAATCATGTGCTTTAGGACAGTAGACAGGTGAAAACATGGAAAGACAATGGGGGACTGTCAGTTGATGTGTAGGATTTCCCAGTACAGCGGGTTATATATACACCACTCTGTTGGCCAAGATAAACGCATATAAGGCTTATTGTGTACTTGGCTTTTTAACAGACACCTGGGGCCAATCAAGGATATTGTTAGAATACAGCCCCAACAGTTTTGTAGCCCATTTCCTAACCGAGAAGATGATCCTTAGGGATTCACCTTGAAGTAGCTCTTGGCCAGGACTTAATAGCCACTTCTAAGCCATTGAATGTGTTCTGTGGAAGAGATTGGAAACCAGTCAACTGGTGGGTGAAAGTGAGGTCAGGGTGTTAAACTGAGGAAGATAGGAAAAAAAGGTAGTCGGAGAGTATATTGGTGGGTGAGTGCCTTAGGTACTCTGCTGGTTGATAGAGTGATCATTTACTGTGTAGTTAGACCTAAGGGACCTTTAGTTTAAAGTCTTCTTTTGTTACTCTGTATTTTCCTTTGTCATTTCCTTCCTTGTATTTGAATTTATAAAATTAATATCAGTTAACTTTTTGGTTTTACAGGTAGTAATAGGCATTTGGTGTCAACTCGGAAGGGCTTCTGACCATAACAAGTTTGTGGCTGTTCATGAACTTCAGGTTTAGTTTAATTCTTGTTTACTAAATGCAGCAATTCCTCGGGCAGTGGTTCTCAGTCTCAAAGGTAACAGTGGCTGCAGATTTCATTTAATTAGATGTTCATTCCTAATTTGACCAGTCTAATTTGAATAGACTGTTTCTTGTTGTATATTTGTATTCAGACTTTGGATGCTGAATTAAACAATGAGATAATGAGCCAAATTTAGGACATTTTGTTGATAAAGCTTTAAGTACTTCAACAACATTGTTTATTTTCATCGGGCCAGTACAGGTGTGAATCAGTTGTTTTTTTTCCTCAAAACATATATACTGTATAATGTATCAGTTGAAATTATGCTTGTTTTTTGGAAATTTAAGTGCCTTCTAAAGAAGCATAATAGAATACATTTTTGTGTAACAACTGACAGCACTATGGTAATGTCCTTTTTGATAAATTTAAATAATTCTGGATGCATCCTCCCAAGTACAAATAAAACATACAGTACCTCACAGTCTAAGTAACAAATGAGTTAATTTTGAAGAAAGCATCGTCTTCAGTTAAGAGTGGTTACAAAAACTGTCTGCAGCCACTAACGCTCTCCAGGACTAAGATTGAGAACCCCGATAACTCGTGATTATGAAAGTTACTTAATCAAATGCAGACTTGCAAGAAAATGGCACTTATCCCTGCAGAATAAGCATTTTTTTCTAACTTATCACTATAAGTAATACATGAGGGGGCATGGGCTGTGGTGCTTAAAAACTAGTTTTTATGTCAGAATATTATGTTGTTCATAAGTAACTGATATATTTGTCTTTGATGTAGATCATATTTGACAAACTGTGCCCAGAGTGTGCATGCCGGTATCATTTTAGACATGACAAGTTAACTTTATGCTTAATGAAACCCTAGCTTAATAGAGTACTACTTTAGTGTGTTTTTTTTTTTTTTTTTTTTTTTTTTTGTTTTTGCTGAAATTAAGTATATTGACAGAGCAAATGTATATTCCTAAACTCACTGGTCTGTTTTGTTATTTTGTTGATTGCTGCTGCTTTCTGATTTCTATGAAAATGTATTTGCAACCCGTGTACAAATTAATGTGGAAACTGCGGACCAACTTGGCAATAGGAATGTTAACAAAAGACATTTAATTATGGTGGAGTATTTTAACTTTAAGAGTTTTTTTTTTTTAATTAACTGAAACAATTCTACTTGTTTTGTTGACCTAATATTAATACTGTAACAGCCCAAAATTATGTGCCATGCTAGCTTGCTGAGATTTTTTGTCTTTAGAGTGGGTCACTGAGTCCAAATGTTTGTCTACCTCTGTGCCAAACCATAGTGCTTCACCATGAGATAGAGTAAAATTTTTGTAGTCAAGTTTGGTTATAAAAATCTGTAATTTTTATACATTTTTCTTTTATTCATACATTCTCAATGGTTGTAGAATTAGCTTTACAACTAATAAATTGGAGATCATAGTAAGTAATTATAAATAATAAACTAATAAATGCGTTTAACTTGTCTAGAAACCTCTCCTCACCCATCCATAGAGCAAGTTGTCTTGAGTATGGTTAGACACGCCTCTAGGCATCTGATAGTTTATGAAAAACTCTTTTAAGATTGTTTAGTCAATTTTACATACTCTGGCTGGAAATGTGTCTAAAGTAGGCTTTAATATAAATTTAAAATCTCATATCATTAAATTTGGTGTTCATTTTAGCAGATGTTTTATTCGGAGCAGCTTGCATATCAAGCATAAATACCAAGGCATGCAACCATACAAAGTTCAGTATTGGCATGTTTTCTGTCACTTGATCTATTGCATGCTGGGTGTGTGGCAAATTTTAAAACAATCTGTGGAATTTGTTGATATATTAAAATCCTTGATCAAACACCTATAAGTCTATCTTCTCTAAGTGTCTTCAGTGTCTTTGAAAGAATCTTATATGGACATGTTAAATCATGTGTAGCATGATTGGTAGTTCAAAGGTTAGGGTTGCTGTCCCACGGCTCCAGAATATGTTCAGGTAGGGCAGGGGTCCTCAATCACGGTTTATTAAATTATTGGCAAGAATTGCTTTCTAATTAAGCAATCGGGTTAGAACAAAAACCTGCAGCCACTGCGGCTCTCCAGGACTGGGATTGAGGACCCCTGAGCTAAGGCATCATCTATAATGGACTCTCTAGGGTCTTCAGTTGGGCTTTTTTTTGCTTTCCTGTAACATCCCAAAAATGTGTTATGTATTTGATGACTGTACGTGCCTTTCAGTGACTAACTAGCACTCCAGCTTTCTCCACCACTCTGCCAACATACAGGATAGGTTTATTGCCTGCTTTAAATTAGCTCAGTATGCATGTAAGCAGATTTGTCAGGTAATGCAATACTTTCACAAACTGGTTGGGGTTCTTCCTTGTGTCCAATATTGCTCTGCCCTGCCAAACACATTAAACCATACAGATACTCTAAGCTTTAAAATTTTGAAATAACCATTGTTTATCTTTTAGAGAGAAACTGTAAAATACATTTTTACCAAATGTATTTATGTACAGTATATTCATGAGTTGGGCACGAGCTGATCCTTTTTCCGAGGGAAAAAAACATTCCTGGGAAACTGATATTTGAATGAATTGGTTTCAAACCTGAGCTCGGAACGGTAGGTTCTGGTGTGGCTTCAGAGGTGAATGTTACTGCATTTATTTACTTCCAGAGTTTAAAAAATAGTTTTTAAGTTGGTTCGATTCATTTATTCGGCATTAATGCGTGTTCAGTAACGAATGCTAGCACAATTAAACGGGTAGAAAGACTCCATTTAGGAAACGAAATGAGGACACTGGATGCCTGTTTGTTTGAGGGTTTCGAACCTCTTCATAATACATTAATTAAAGATTGGAGTGCGTCACGTAACGGGTAATTGAAAGATGGGCCTATCGCGCGGAGCCAGTCAGCTTCGACAAACGTCACCTGCACGCCATGACGCAGGATGCGCGGGGCCAGTCAGCTTAGTTCCTAAACCAGGTACACTGTGATATCAAGACCACGGGGCCGCGCATTCAACAAAAGAGGTGGGGCTGTTGGAGGCGCGTCTTGTCGTTTTTACAACGTTTGCTTTCATAGCCGTATGGAGACCGTGGCTCTGCTGCGCACGACGTGACTGGCAAGAATGGGGGTACGGGAACTGTGGTGTTCTAGGACAGATAAACAAACATCTTCGTATTAAAAATAAACGTGAGAAGAAATATCAAGGGTCCACCTTGGACGTCTTAGGACTTACTCATTGCAGACTGTACAGTGATAAGTAAAGTAAGAGATAAACCAGCAAGGGAATCCGGGAGGGGAGGGTGGGAAGTGGGCTTTGGGAAATCTGGAGCCCCCGGAAAAAGAAGCGCGGGTTAGCGGGGTACGTTTTTGCGGAAACAGTGGAAGAACACGGATTAGTGGGGCAGGAGCACCGGGGAAACGAGCTGGTCTCGAGTGGGCCGCTGCACCGATCTCCTGCCCAAACGGAGACGACGTTTACAGGGTTCTGCGGACCTACCATAAGAAAGACTCCGACAGTTAAATGGCAATCGCATTGGTTCCTCCAGCGGTCGAGGACGGGTAAGTGCGACTTGCACCAACAGATCTTGAACAAGGCCAGGTTGGACAGGTTCGACGCCGCCGTCGCTGGTGTTCCACTTACGGCCACCGCGGGGTGGAGATGTCTGCTTTTTGCCTCGATTTCCCTGCCTCCTCTTCGCCACCATCCAATTCAGCATCCGCTGAGCTGGATAGCTCCCGTATGGATCAGCCGCACGACCACAACATGAAGCCACCCCCAGGTGGTGGTGGGTTTACGAACGATCTTAATGGTCGGGCACTTCTGGGGTTGGGATTGGCGCTGGAAGAAGAGTTGGCATTGTTGCCAGGTGAGACAGAGCTGGACACGGGAGATACAGCTCACGGACAGGAGCCTGATCTGCTGTCGCTGATCCGTCAAAAGGAGAAAGATTTGGTGCTCGCAGCCCGACTGGGAAAAGCCCTCTTGGAGCGGAATCAGGATCTGACGAGGCAGTACGAAAAGATGCACCGGGAACTAAGCGACAAGTTAGAGGTGAGCTGAACGCTTAATTTGATGGGATAGGGGTGCGGCTCCGTTGACATTACTGACTGTATGGGTCATAGGCAGTGATTTATATCGATTTATTGATATGCTTTGTATCCACTGGTTATTCAGCCATACATAGTATAGTAGAGGATTGTACATGGTGTTTCAGTAATAAAGTTTATAGTTTAAACTTTAATTTATATCATATGTTGCCAATCTTTGTAAATAAATGCTGTATTCATGTATAAATATGTTCCGTTTCTGTAGTTTGTGCAGTAGTTTTTCCCCAGACATATAGACTGTATATGAAAACTTTTAATTCTCTAGCAGATTTTCATACAATGAATGTAGCTGTAATTGCTTTAAAAGATGCCAAAGAGTAGCAAGAAAAGAAAAATAAATATAATTATATAAATAAGTCGCCAAAATAGTAAATAAGAATAAATCGGTACACACTTTAATTACACAGAAGTAAAAGAGTCATAATTTATACATTTGTTTATAAGTCTTTAATGGCAAGTCCAATGCTATAGTCGGGGGCGAGATGCTGGGGTTGAGGGAAAGTACTTCTGACAAACTTGCAATATAAACGTTAATCTACAAAGCTTTAAAATATATCAGTAGTATTGTTTACCAAGTGATAATTGGGTTAAAACGGCCTTAACTTTTTATACTATCATAATTTGTGATTGCCATTCTTTAATTATTCTCTTCAAAATGCATCTAAATTTAAGATTATAGTTCCACTCTTTTTTTTTTTTCTGGGTAGACTTTGAAAATATTTACTATTTATTAAATGGGTGGATGAAATTTTGAAAATAATTTGATTAATTATGGGCCAGAGTTGCTTTAGTTTTTGTCACAAAGGCTATAAAATTCTTATTTTTACCTCTGTAAAGCAGATGGATTTACAGTTTGTGACATTTCACAACAGTGGCATAAATTAAACATGTAAATGAGTTTGACCGATGCCATAAATGTAAAGTGAAAATAATGTATTGAAGTTGTAGTGAAATCTAAAAGTAAATGATTGATTAATAATAAAAAATCCAGTCCTAATGCTGCACACAAACACTATACAGGCAAGATCTGAATTTTCCTGTGCACGCTGTTTCATCATGTAATGAATGTAGTCTGCAATGTCTGTTTCACTGCTAAATAGCTGACACATAAGTGTATTTGTAAAACTTTATAAAATGTATTATAGGTTTATGTGGTTATTACAATTTATTTATATTGTAATTTTTAAAGCATATTATGATGATTCAGGTTTTAAAAGAATTAATGAAGATGTACTTTTAAATGTGCAAACAGTTATAGTGTGGTAGATTAAAGTGTGTTCTTCATATGATAAGACATGCCTATGATGTGGGAGTAACAACATTTAAATTGGGTCCTTTGCAAGAAAGGAAAATATCTTCTGCATCATTTGTAGGAGCTATAACTTTACAACTACCTGTGTTGTATGAACACATGAGGGCATCAATTTAAAAAGGAATTTATCAATGCCAAAAGGCAAGTGAAAAAAGATAACACTAAAAATACGAAAGCTAGACCTACATTTTTCATTGTTTCACCTAGCAGAGAATTTTTCTGGAGCATAGGATCAATACTGAAGACAATAAAGGGAATAGCATTTACAAGACATATTCATTTATGTTTTCCTGGTGATTTTACCAATTGAGATATCAGAATGTAAAACGTTCGTTTACAAGAACAGGCTATTCAACTGAACAATTCTATTTACATAATTTCTCTAAAGTTTACATTAAGTGAAGTTTTGAAGGTCCCCATGGTTTGACTGTCTACTGCATTACTAGGTCATTTATTCCATGTTTCTCTGTCTAGAAAAACTCGTCATTGATTCTGAGAAATGTAGCCTTAACAAGTATCAATTTGTGTCACGTTTCTGTTGAAAGTTTATTTTTAAGGAAGTAAGAGAAAATTCTTAGTAACATAGAATATTAATAAAATATTTTTGTGAGTGAGAGAGGCTACTGTTTTGGCTACTAAAATTCAACACTGAGCCTGTATAATACTTACAAAATAGTGTTAAAAAAGTTGTAATTTTGTTAAATAATACTTTATTTCCCCAACTATAAGCCACCCCACATTATAGGCTACCCCATTCTATAAGCCGCAGAAAATGCCCCATGTTATTAGCCGTGGCGTTCCCGAATTTACCAATCTGAAGTAAAAGCATCTAATTAGGCACGCCCCTGTAGGCCTTTACAACTCTATGGTGACATAGTTGAGTGTGAACAATTAAATTGATAAAATTTTACACTTACTGATATTGTGCCGCAACACAGGTCCTATGCTGCAGAATTTAAGCTCCAGGCCGTTGCTTTCACAAATGAAAACGGCAATTGCTCATCTGGACGCCACTTGGAAGTAGATGAAAAACAAGTGAGAAACTGGCAGAAAGATGAGGAAGTTTTGCATGCACTTCCACCACGTAGGCGTGTAAGGCGTACAAGTAAGGCAAACTGGCCAAACTTGGAAAAGCGACTTAAAGAATGGATTCTCGCACAGCATGAGGACAATTGGATAGTTTCAACATTAGCCATCAAAATGAAGGCACGAGGAATGGCGACTGAAATGTTTTTAGATAGGCTGCCACATTTAAGCAAGCTGCACCCATTATGCAGGTTTGTAAAATGAATGTTTAAGCTGCAGCCTATCGTTGGGGAAATACGGTACTTGCATACCAGGGCATTTTTGTAAAGAAAAAAACTTGCAGAACATATCCTATTGTACCACATACATAGTTGGTAAACTGATAGCTAATTTGGCCTGTAATTACTGTAGCCACTTTAATATTTTCTTATAAAGTGAACTTCCATGCATTTACATGATTAATGGAAACAATTGTTAAAGAGCAGTCAGTGAAACATTCCCAGCATGGGTATTTTAGTGAATAGTCAACATGAGTTTAAACAGTGGAAATCTTGTGTTATTAATATAGTGGAGTTTTATTAGGAGTCATCTGTCACAAACAGTACATGAGAGTGAGAGGCTTTTTTTTTTCTTCTTGTTGTTAAAAATAAATATTGTATCGTTTTGAGTAGTTAATGATCAAAATACACAAAACTGGTTTTCTGGCTACAGTCTGCTGCTGTGTGAAGATTTGGCGTACGAACAGAAAACCATGAATTAAAGTGTAAGAAACTTAACATCAAATTAAATGTTGTTAAAAGTAGGAGGTTGCGCTGGGGCTGTTACTCCGTGTTGTGTAAATGAGCTACATAAAATGTTTGCTGATGATGCTAAACCTAGGTAGATTAGCAGACACTGTGGAATAAACACAATCATTACAGACTGACTTGAACAGAATTCAAACCTCCCACTGCATAATTATACCTGTTTCTACTGATGTTTGAAAAGTCTTGGAGTCTATTCTCATAAAAATGTGTTTTGTTTTTTTTTTTTTTGAGGGATAACTCAATGAAAATTGGATGTGCCATCAACCAGTCCAGGTTGCCAGGAAGAGAATGCCTTAAGTACTAGCCAATCAAAGTACTGTAATTACTACAGTTTATTTAAAAAAAAAAAATTGACAACTTTAGCAGCTGCTCTAGCAAGAGTCGGCTATCCTAAAATCACAAGTCTTGGACCTTTATTTAAATGTCAACAGCAAAAGGCATATCTAATATTGGCAGTTAAAATGTAGTTTTATAGCCATGCTATATTTTGGGCAGAATTATTTTCCCGTTTGTATATGCAGGTGAGCATCTCTTTTAGTTTGGCTTCTTCTATCCATATTCTAGAGAGGAATAGAAAAGTTGCCCAAATGTATTTTATATAAAAATGTTCTTGCACTATCCATCCAAGATAGCTTCATAAACTTTAAGCCTGGAAACCTTAGTGGGCAAAGATGATGGTTTCAACAATAAATTTTAGATACTTTGAGTAATGAGTTGCTGAGGCATACCTGCCAGAGTGTTTTTTGAAAGTAGTACCCTTTAATAATAGGTTATGGGAAGTAGTGAATAATTTAACTGTCTGGTTTTATATTCTTTTCATAATATCAACACAATAGCTCTTTTAGGAGTATCTTAACTGTGCAAGTTAGCTGCCGTTTTTGTGATTAGTATTTTATTTGCAGATTTAATCAACTTTGATTATCTATAATCTTGGTATAAGTAAGCATTGACTTTACTTTGTTTGCTTAATGATGATACTTTTTTTTTTTTTTTTGTATTTCATGGCTTTTTTTAATACTTAAAGTGGAAGTCAGAGAATGATTATATTGATTCATTACAGTAATGCTCTGTGTGTTCTTGAATGAGCAAATACAAGGACAGTACTCTGCAGTAGTGCATTACAAACCAACTAGAATATCAACCATTGAATTGGTGGGTTTTGTTATATCTGTTTCTCCAAGATGAAAAAGCCATTTGACCCTTGGGGCAATATATTTGATGATTATAGGACTCCAAGTCTGTGAATGTGAAATAGATCATAACTTTTTCAGTAAAGCTGTACTGTTTACAGAGTTCCATAGTGGGTAATCACTTGAATGACTGTGTGTTAGTACAGATTATGAGAAGCTTAGTGTAGTGTGTGTTGTCCTATCCCCAACTTATAATATTTAAATAATTGTTTAGGTATTAAAAAAATACTAGATGGATAGCTCTGTTTCTTTTTTTTTCTAACATTGAGAACACATTTTATTCCAAAATATGGTTTCTTAATTTTGTAGCACAATCCAGTGCATCATGGTGCATGCTCATACTTATTCACACCCATGGTCATTTATACAGGGTCAGTTTAGATTTGCTGATAAAACTACCCTTAAGCCTTTATGACCTGTGAGTGAGGAAATTGAAATACTTGAAGGAAATGCAGTAACACACATGCAGGGAATGTGTGCATACCCTATACAGACAGTGCCTACCAGGGATATGAAACTGAGAATCTAGATTGACTGTGGCTTTGGACACTCTCCTCTGTTGATGTAAATGTGCCTACATATTTCTTTAGCTACCATTCTGACTAGGTATTCTGCTTTATTGCATCAGATGGTAACTTGTCATACAGAAGTTCTCTTGACAAGGCAATGATTAGTCAAAACTATTGTTTATTTTTTATTTTATTTATTTATTTATTTTTGCAAACTAGTTTATATTTTTATTTGTTTATTTTATGATTCACCTTTAAAATTATTTGAATGCCTTAAACTAGTTTGCAGTCCAAGAAAACGTTTGTGTTTATATATGAGTATATAAAAATCAGTTTTTTTTCTGATTGACAGCCAAATATGTTCCTTGTGACTTTTTGTGAAGTATTCTTTCTTTATCATCTTGTCTATTTGTACAGAATGAGTTATTTTGAGAAGTGATCTGCGGTCTGTTAGAAAATGTATTGTAATTTTGTTTATTTTAATGTTTCAACTCCTTGCAGCACTTGGAACAAGAAAAACATGAGTTGCGGCGTCGGTTTGAGAACCGTGAGGGTGAATGGGAGAGTCGTGTTGCAGAGTTAGAGTCAGATGTCCGGCAGCTGCAAGAAGAGTTAGAGAGACAGCAGGCCCAGCTGCGTGAAGCAGATCGTGAGAAGACTAAAGTGGTGAAAGAGCTTACCGAACAAAACCAACGACTCTTGGAGCAACTCAACAGAGTGAGTTATAGTTAACATTCTACTCTGAGTTTCCATGTTGATTAAGCTGACATAAAATGACACAACTTCAGCTTAATCGCAAAGCTCAATATCCTGTAAAGAGTTGGATTACTATGTACAAAGCATGATCAACATAGTGCCGGATAAGAGATGCAGAGCATATGCTTTTATGGCTTAGTCAATTCAAAAAATGTACATATTTTTCTTTTTTCTCTATAGTGGGCTATCAGAAAATAGTTGTGAATTAAAATTTTAACAGAATATTGCATAAAGGTAAACTCTTCAGCCTGTGTTGGAAAATAGCTTTCAAGATGGTAGAAGCAGAATGTAGCAGTGTTAAAATTTAACTGCTGAGTCTGTCTGGGATAACATCAGAAAGCTGAGAGAAGGAAAACTTTACTTGACATCAATGTGGAGAGTTGAATTCTTCTGTCAACTTTTGTCAAGCCAGGGCTGCATTCATTGCAGATCCAGGTGACTCTGTGTGTTGCACTGAAATAAAAGGTTTAACAGGGATCTTTTCCTCAATTTCTCTCCTGTAGAATCAGGAATTCCTATGCCACAGTATTTTTGGGCCGGCCTGCCAAAGAAATGTGCCATTTCTGAGTAACAATAATATGCATATACCACCTATTAAAACGTTTTTATGACAATATGCATCTTAAAGAGGTGACCTAAATTGGTCCTTCAGTAGTCTCGGGCCTGTAACAAGGAGTGGCTTGTGAAAAATTAAGGACATGGCTGAAATTGGAAAAATGAATGTAGTTCTGAGTTCTTCTGTCTGTTCATATTTTTCAATGGTAAGTGTTAGTACTTCATCACCAGGGTTTTTGTCATTGAATAGTTTGTGACTTTAATGTGGCATGTGTACTCTAAAGTAGCAGAGCAGTGTCCTATGTCCAACTTTGTCAGAATAGCTGATTAAAAAACAACAAAGGTGAAGTATTTCAATATGTACTCTCAATTGTAATCGCCAGGGCTGAATAACAGAGGTCTCTGTTCTTCTGGAAGATCAAACTCAATTTCAACTTGAATCTCATCAGAAACAAAAAATTTAAGCCTTAATTTATTATGTGATGTTTTATTTCTGTTACTAACAGAAAGAAAAGTTCCCAAAAATGTCACTGGGTTTCACTTCATGTGGATGAATGTTTCCTTGTTAAGCTTACAAAGTAAAAGTGGTCAATAGTTTTAGAGACTAGCCATCCAACCTCAGCTTTGTAAGTTACTAGTACAGCTTTTAATGTGCTATTTCAGCATTTGGGCCTATTCTATGGTGATGAACTACTAGCTTATGACATGATCTGTTCTAAAACCTGGCCTATACTACAGGCAAAAACAGATCCTTTAGTAAAGTCTCATTCAAATTAAAGTTCATCTTATCTATATCTTTGAAGTGCTCTGCAAGTAGATTAATCTGTTTGTCAACCTTAGGGCTAAGTGCTGCCTACTGCTTTTGTAACCATGTTGTGAGTCTATTTCAGGCTTACCTAAAGTATCAGACATCGCTGTAATTTGAGAGTAGATGTACAGCTGGGAAGGAGCCAGGAAAAGCCCTAATAAGTAGTTCTCCAACCACGTGTGGTGATGAGAGCAACAGCTGTATTCTTAACTTTCTCAAGGTGATCTGCTTGTTTCTTATATTCTGCATCAGATGAAAACCATCCAGCAACCCAACTAGGACACTGGTGGCTAACATTGTAATGTTATGCTGAATAGTTCTGAGTAATGTCTACTGTGCGAAGTGTGCGAATCTCTGCCTAGAGTAGTCCTAAGATTCAATGTTTTGAACCATCACTGTTATCCACTATAAACATTTCCAGACTTGGCAGACTATAGCAGAAGGTAAATGTTTTCCATGGAGTGGTTTTATATGAATTTTATTTAATGATCAGGCAACTGAAGAAAGGATGAACGTGATCAAAAGTTATGACAAGTCAGTAAGCACCTTTCATAAATGCTGTTTTTTTTCCAAGTATTTCACAAGTAAATTGCTGAATCAATGTTATTTGTAAACAAAACCAGTATCCTGGGAAACTTGCCTAGAAATATCAAAGACCAAAACTTGGAATAGTCACTGGGATGCAGTGGTACAGATGTGGCTTGGTCACTGGGAATTGACCACCTGATAGGCTGAAGATGCGATTCATGATAAATTTACTGATCAGTCTAAGTATTGTATTCACTTTTTTCTTTAACATTCATTGGAGTTACCATTGTGCATGGCCACTAAGTAGTTGCATTTATACTTTGTTATTTTTATTTTAGGTGTAGTTTTGAGAGTTGAATTCTTTGGGCATAAACGTGTTGACTAAAAAACTACTGTTTTTGTCCTGACAAGTGTGAATTGACAAATCTTGGTAAATTCCTGGGATTGTTAACCTGGGGATTTTCTTGGTTCCATGGATTTAATTAAGGAAATTGTGTTAAAACTAGTCAAACATACCTAATATGATGTGAAATGTGACACAATGCTAAAATGCTTCAAATCTGTCATAAGAAATATTAAACAATGATGGGAGTAGAAATATGCTTAAATAGTAAATTAGAAATGAATTCAGGTTGTGTCTATACACCTATAAATACTAGCAGCACCATACGATCATATTTGTTACAGTGCTGGCAATGCCAGAAAATGGTAAAATAAAAATGTAGTACAGGATAATTCCAAGTCATTTCTTCCGTTATACATTGGTTACACTGAATTTATAAGGGAAAAACAATATAGAGGGTGCACTTTTTTTAACATATTGAACAATTAAAATGTTACTTTTTTTTTTAGCAATTATTTTATGATAATCTTGGTTCCACTCACTTTATTAGCTATTCAGTTCATTCCCTTCTTAGGAGTTAATTGCAAATGATTAAATGCACTTAGTTGTAGGGATTGCTGCACTTGTTTTCTCATTGCTGAATAAGAGCCATTATGAGTTGTTCCTGTTAGACAGATTTTTGCCCTGTTAGATTCATGTAAACTTACTGTAAAGATTTTGTGAGATTTGACCTTGAAGAGAGGATAATGGTAGCAGCTGGTCTTGGTAGTAGACAAAACCAGATTAACTGTAATCGTCTCATGAAAGCACAAAAAGACAAGCAATGTAAAATAAGAGCAATGTATTCAGTTTGTGGATGTAGGACTGGCACAACAAAGTCTTCTGTTGATTTAGTGGACATTTTATAAAAGGTTAGAAATGTAGCATGTATAATGCTCAGGCACCTGGACAAAAGTGTTAGTTGGACCAGAGAGTGACAATTCTCCCACAAATAAGATGAGTCATTAAGAATGATGACACCCTCTAGTAATAAGCTTATCATCGTCAATGCTGTTTATCCATGCCCTTTCTCTTTAAGTGCATGGATTGCAACAGTGATTTTTGTAGAACTTTTTTAAACTGTCTTCAGATTGCTTTTAAAGCAATCCACATGGATTTCTGTGACAAATTCACTGTGTAGTAGTTTTCCTAGATGTGTACTGCTTGCACACACACCCAACCCACCCAGTGATGCTTTCTCTTTTTCATCTTTTCAGTGTGATTATTTAGTGTCTTCTTGGTAGCAGTTACATTTTTGAGTCCTGCTCCATGACATATTGGGGCTTCCAAAGTTTGTTTAATTGATTTTGTGTTTGGATTGTTTGGTAATAGTGATCATCGTTCTGCTTTATTTTAGAATATCTTGAAGTGCAGATACTAGTTCTTTAATACTGCACCGCTTCCTGTTTGAGATTAATGAGAAGTCAAGCAAAATGACACCGTTTATTGACTAACTAAAAAGATTACAATATATAAGCTTTTGAGGGAACTCAGGCCCCTTCTTCAGGCAAGAATCATTTTGCTACACTTCTCATTACATCCGTGATGCCTAACATGGTTCCACACCCTATACTACATTTTGAGACTAAGAAGCCTGACTGTTAATTAAAATGTTAAGGGTATAACTCACAAGTGTGTAAAGCCCAGTTATACAAGTTCCCAAACAAGATTGCCATCCAAACTGCAACAAATAATTTAATATTTGTCCGTTTAGCCAATGATTTGTGGTATATGATATCCCATGTCCCCATGTCATCCCAAATGACCATGAGGTCATTTAAATATACATCTCTAATGAAATGTGGAAAAAGGCCTCTTAGGTGATAATGAAAGTATTCTACATATAAATGTAAGTTCAAGATCTGGTAATAGTGAAGTTTCAGGTAGCTATAATATCTTTATGCATTTGTGATTTCTAGATTGCTTTTGATTTTAAGCTTGGTCCTCTTTTATACTAGAATTATATAGTAAGTGCAATGGAGCATCTTTCAGTCTTCCCAAATTGATTAATATTGCCTTTGGTTGGTGTTGCTGCAACAGCAAGTTTTAATGTCTTGTTTGTGTGTTTTTTGAGTAGCCTTTTATTTTTTAATTAACGGGTGATGGATGTCATTTACAGGAGGTCTCTAATTTTTTTTTTGAGACTTTTTTTTTTTTATTCTCTGCCTCATTTAATTTGTTAATTGCCATTTTCTTGCCATTATCACTGGAATTTACAACTTTCTAGGATGCAGAGGGTATAGTAGCACAGACTGTTCTAACTCTGCTTTAAAATAGTCTAAGGGTTTTTAAGTAATCCATAGAAGCTGGGACATCTGTGTAAATTGTTTGCTTCAACTTGCAAGCCTTAATTTACTTTAAATGCTGCAAAACACCTGTAGGCTGTAACCTATTAGTTGTTCCCTGAAGAAGGCCTATTTGTAATATTCTGAAATTTCTTTTTTTTACTTTCAGTTTTTGCTAACCTAAACTTGAAATATAAATCCCTGGCAGTTTTACTGCTTACTTTTTCTCCATTTTAAGTCATTCATTGCCTTTCAACTCATTAAATTTTGAAGAAAAATTGGAAGAAATGAGGGGTTCTAGAACTTTTTGATTTTTAGTGTACTTGTGTTTGACCACAACTTCTAGTGTCCATGAGCATTTTAAGATATCTATGGTAGTCTTATGTTTTTTTGAGTGACTGAAAAGTGTTACAAGCAGGCATAAATTCTGTTTCTTATTGGAAAGCACTACTTTTCTTAGTGCTTATGTTAATTTTTAGTTAAACATACAAAAGCATATTAGAAAAATAGATATCTCGGAGAGAAGACCAAGCGATTATATCTTTTGGTTTAGACTGTTTTAGGTTGGTCTTGTATAATGTGATTTCCAATGTTTGTCATCAAAGGCAACTTAAGCTAGACTACATATAGAATATAACAATATAACCAAAAATAATAGAGATTATACTATCCTATGTAAAATACATCAGTTCTTAAAAGCCTTCAGTCTTGAAGGATTGTGCAATTAAATATTAAGTTTTATAGGGAAACATGGCTTTTGCACCACACTTTTAATTGATCAAATTTAATCAGTGTTCAGAGACCTATTCTGTTCATAGTTCTGTCTATAATGTTGGAATTTTGAATATAAGATCTCAAAGCTTTGACTCTAAAAGGAAAGTCTATACTTTTAGTGCATGTACCCCTTAATTAGAGATTCAGGCTACTATTATGATTAGGTGTTAGGAGCATGCACTGATACAGCACGTTGCTGCAACCACCACATGACGATCCACCTCATGATCCCAAATTATTATCCAAGTGCAGCCAGGTAATGGGTGACACATCTGCCTCACTATTACAATTTTCATATATTTGACTTGGTGGATGCATAGTGCAGTGGTTAGACATTGTTTGCATAGTATTTTGACCCACCATCTAAATGACTGCTTGTACCTTCAGTGTATACATTGGATATTCTCCTTCTGTGTATGGGTTTTAACTCGCTCACTCAAGAGTTCTGATTTTTTTTTTCTCTTGCAGTCTAAATGTGGTGTTACTGTATTAGACATTTGATTAATCAAGATAAATCAATACAAAATATCAAGACTTATTGGAAATACCCTGATAATTTAGTCAGCATATAAAATGTTACTCTTAATGGTATAGCACTGTACAGAAGAGTCAAGTGACGATAATAATGGATAGAGAGTACCATTTTAAAACCATGAAATACTAGAATAAATTTGTGATGATAAATTGATTCAGTGTGGCTAATTTTGAACATGGGGTGGCAAGATATCTAAGGGTAAATTCTTCTTTATTGTATTTCTTGTTGCTTTGGTGCTCCTGTAAATACGGTTAAGAAAATCGATGTGCAGCATGAAATAAGCAGCCAGTATAAAAAAACACACCTGTTCAACGTTTTCAGTATAAAATCAAAGTAAAAACTAGAAATAAATCTCTGCTAATTTTTTTTTTTTTCTTTTCTATCAGAATCTGGCATCTTTAGAGGTTAGCACACTTTATGCACCAATTGACCATTTGATGTCTTCTGGATTGGAGCACTCTTTGCTCTAAAACCTGTATGTACTTTTGTGCATTGAAGGTGCCTTTCCAGATATGCAGGCTGCAATTTGTTAGGCACTAATGCACCCCCATACTATCGGAGATGCAGGCATTTGAACTGAGCAATGATAACGAGCCAGATGGTTCCTCACGTGTTTTAGTCTGGAGGATGTGGCGTCAATGTTTTCCAAAAAGAATTAAAATTTTTTATTTTTCTGACTACTGAACAGTTTTCCAGTTTGCCTCAGTCCATTTTAAATGAGCTTTTCCCAGAAAAGATGGTGGCGTTTCTGGATCATGTTCACATATGGCTTTTTCTTTGCATAATCGAGCTTTAACCTGCATTTGTGGATGGTACAGCAAACTATGTTCACAGGTCATGATTTCAGGAAGTGTTCCTATGCCCATACAGTGGTTTCCATGAGAGAATCATGCCTATTTTTAATGTAGTGCCACTTGAGGGCCCTAAGATCTTGGGCATCTAAAATTGATTTTTGGCTTAGTCCCTTGTGCACCGAGATGTCTTGGAATCTTTTGATGATGATATGTACTGTTGATGATGAGATACTCAAAGTCTTTGCAATTTTATGTTGAAGAACATTATTCCAAATTTGTTCCACAATTTGAAACCTCTGCCCATCTTTACCTCTGAGAGACTCTGTGCCTCTAAGATGCTCTTTTTAAACCTAATCATATTACTGACCTGTCACCTATTAACCTAATTAGTTGCATAATATTGCACCATGCTTTGTTTTTAGTAACACTTACTTTTCCAGCCTTTTGTTGCCCCATCCCAACTTTTTTGAGACGTGTTGCTGCCATCAAATTCAAAATGAGCTGATATTTTTCATTAAATAATAAAATGCCTCACTTTGAACACTGAGTATGTTTTCTATGTTCTATTGTGAATAAAATAAGGATTTATGACATTTGCAAATCATTTTTATTTATGTTTTACACATCACCCCATATTTTTGGAATGAGGTTGTAGAAAGAATAAAGTCCACAAATACAAAACCTGTCTTGATAAGAGTTCAATTTAAAATTGAACAGTTTGTTTAACTTATTTTTGAGTGTTTTTCCTGAAAATCTTCATTTTAACATAAAATAAATTGGAAATAATCATTAGATAAAACATGAAATTAAAAATGATTTAATTCCACTTCAGAATATGAAATTTATATGCAACCTTTTCATAGTTCAAATAACTTCATTTACATATCTCTCAATGCAGTACTCACTAAAAAACCCAAAATGTGTGCCATTTTGATATAAAGTAAAACTGAGTAAAGCGAAAAGTGACATGCTGTATACGCAAACTGGATGCTTACATGAAAGAAGTTATTCCTATGAATAAAAAGTAGTATGATCCAGAAGTAGTCTTTGTAATAAGCATTGCAGATCTGCAGAATATGTTATGAGAATATATTGTTTCTGAATGAATGTAGTTTCTTTCTGGTTACTGCAGATTTTTTTTTCTTCCCCATAATTAAGTGTTTCTAGAAAACCCACATTATGTAAGCGGTTGCAGCTGACTCAGTTTTTCAAAAGTTGCAAACATTGCACTTTTTTAGTTTTGGTAGTAAAGTTAAACTATACAGGTTGGAGTGTAGAGATTGTGTTATCCCTGTATCCTCCATTTTCCTTAAGGTTATATCAGTCGCTCCTCCACGGCTCTGGAATGCCCTACCAGAGAACTTAAGAACACAGCAGATTACTGCAGTTACGTTTTTTTATTTAGGAAAGCATATTAACAAGAATGCCACTATTTATTGTTTTATCTGTTTTTATCATGTTTTGTCTTTGTTAAATATTTTTATGTAGCAGTTTAAGATTTGCTACTAATGTAAAGTGCCTTATAAATAAAATTATTAATAGTAAGGTTTATGTGAAAATACTATAAAGTTTAAAAAAAAAACAAATTAGACTGCACAAGTATAAGTTTTGAAAATCCTTTACTACTCTTGTATTGAAATAAGGTCTCTTACGACTGTCACTTTCCTGATACCTGTTCCTATGAAAGACAAACTGTTTCAGTGATAACTATTAAAGATACATTTTATTATTCCAGAATCTAGCCAAAAAATTTTTATTTTTATTTTTTCTTTATTTAGTTCAGCCATTATTACTTAACTTACTGTTTCTTGATGGAGAAATTACTCCACCTGAAAATGCATTAGTCAACTACAGTTTAAAAAAGGATTAATGTGAATTGTGCCTAGACTGATGTTTACTGTATTAGTTAGTATGATAATTTATGCAGTGGCAGACTGACTCCTGCAAAGTGGTGGAATTAGGCAAAATCAGAAATGCACTGAACTAAAATTTGCCAGCTAAACATAAACTATTTTATATGTGGATATTTCATCTCCTGTCATCTTCTGAACTGAATTTCCTTTTGAGGGTCTTTGTGTATGTGGATATTTACACAATTAAACTAATAAAGCAGTACATGGTCCCTAACTATTTTGTCAGTTATGCTCAATTATTTTCAGTTTTTTATATTTATTATCTATTATCCAAGTATTTACATTATTTTGTCATTTTTTGTTAATTGTGCATTATTAATCTTTCAGGATGTGTGCATACCAGCTATATACATTCCTTCAGTGCAGTTCTTACCCATTATATTTTATGAGCATGCTCTGGCATTTCAGGTTGTTATGGAGGTAGGGATATTTTTGTAAAAGCAATTTTTGGCTTATGCCTCTCATTTTCAATTCATAGAGCTGGTATTCCTAGGATAAGTCGTGTTTTTACTTGCATCAAGCTGTTAGACCTTGTAAAAGAGGATTACATTACCTTTTATTAAATTTCCCATTTTGTATAATTTATTTTATCATAGGGTCAGTGAAGATTAAGGGGTCCCCCATTCTTATACCCTAAGCTTCTTACACACATGTACACATGCACATCTTATCCACTTAAGCACTGATAGGCTGTGCAGACAACACTCATAATCATTATTCTGTATACCACATAGGGATTCTCAAGCTTTAGCATGAACAATATACAAGTGTCCCAGATATAATCTAGACCTAAAGGCTGAAGCACCTTGGTCCTTAAGAATAACCCAGAGATTTAGAGGTTGATACAACTTTGCCAGTGCCACTTACCAGTCAATGATGCATTTCTCTCACTGTGCTGTCTTCTACAGGCAGTGTCTACTAACTCTGTGAGAAAGATATTTTCATTTTCCCCACACCAGGTGCTCTATATCTATTCTATTATTATTACCACACTTATTTTAACTTCACCTGTTTGTTGTCTGGTACAAATCTTGTAATTGATATTAAACCCACGTCCTGTTGTCTAAATGACTTGAAATTTTGCACACTTACTTCCAATGACAATACATGAATCAATAATCAGTTTCACTAATTGGTCAATTAATCCATGTTAAGAAATTAAATTTTCATATGAAGAATAGTTCAAGATTTCACCAATAGATGGTGCTAGAAACAGATAGAAATATTAAAGGAAGTGTTAAAATATTGATTACAAAATTATACTAAAACAAACCCAAGACTAAAAAGATTAAAATATATATATAAAAAATACCTTTTAAAAAAACACGCTTATATTAAAGTTAAAAAGTGTACTAAAAAAGTAAAAAATAAGTCTTTCATACATCACTCATAAAACAAAAGCGTGGGCACTTTTACTAAGATTTTAAGAAGTGTTTTTTTGAATGTTGATTGAAAAGTCTCCACACTTATTTTACAAGTGATGTATAAGAGACTTATTTTTTTAGTTTTTTAATACACTTTTTAACTTTATAAGCAAGGTTTTTTAAAATACACACACACACACACACACACACACAGTGGGGCAAAAAAAATATTTAGTCAGCCACCAATTGTGCAAGTTCTCCCGCTTAAAAAGATGAGAGAGGCCTGTAATTTTCATCATAGGTATACCTCAACTATGAAAGACAAAATGAGAAAAAAAAATACAGCAAATCACATTGTCTGATTTTTTATTTATTTTTTTATTTTTTATTTTTTTTGAAGAATTTATTTGCAAAATATGGTGGGGGGAAAAAAGGATTTGGTCAATAACAAAAGTTCATCTCAGTACTTTGTTATATACCCTTTGTTGGCAATGACAGAGATCAAATGTTTTCTGTAAGTCTTCACAAGGTTTTCACACACTGTTGCTGGTATTTTGGCAGTGATGTTTTTTGGCTTTTGCTGGGCATCACGGACTTTCAACTCCTTCCAAAGATTTTCTATGGGGTTGAGATCTGGAGACTGGCTAGGCCACTCCAGGACCTTGAAATGCTTCTTATGAAGCCACTCCTTTGTTACCCGGGTGGTGTGTTTGGGATCATTGTCATGCTGAAAGACCCAGCCACGTTTCATCTTCAATGGCCATGCTGATGGAAGGAGGTTTTCACTCAAAATCTAATGATACATGGCCCCTTTCATTCTTTCCTTTACACCGATCAGTTGTCCTGGTCCCTTTGCAGAAAAACAGCCCCAAAGCATGATGTTTCCACCCCCATGCTTTACAGTAGGTATGGTGTTCTTTGGATGCAACTCAGCATTCTTTCTCCTCCAAACACAACAAGTAGAGTTTGTACCAAAAAGTTCTATTTTGATTTCATCAGACCATATGACATTCTCCCAATCCTCTTCTGGATCATCCAAATGCTCTCTAGCAAACTTCATATGGGCCTGCACATGTACTGGCTTAAGCAGTGGAACACGTCTGGCACTCCAGGATTTGAGTCACTGGCGGCATAGTGTGTTACTGGTGGTAGCTTTTTGTTACTTTGGTCCCAGCTCTCTGCAGGTCATTCACTAGGTCGACCCCATGTGGTTCTGGGATTTTTGCTCACCGTTCTTGTGATCATTTTGACCCCACTGGGTGAGATCTTGCGTGGAGCCTCAGATCGAGGGAGATTATCAGTGGTCTTGTATGTCTTCCATTTTCTAATAATTGCTCCAACAGTTGATTTCTTCACACCAAGCTGCTTACCTATTGCGGATTCAGTCTTCCCAGCCTGGTGCAGGCCTACAATTTTGTTTCTGGTGTCCTTTAACAGCTCCGTGGTCTTGGCCATAGTGGAGTTTGGAGTGTGACTGTTTGAGGTTGTGGACAGGTGTCTTTTATATTGATAACAAGTTCAAACAGGTGCCATTAATACAGGTAACGAGTGGAGGATAGAGGAGCCTCTTACAGAAGAAGTTACAGGTCTGTGAAAGCCAGAAATTTTGCTTGTTTGTAGGTGACCAAATACTTATTTTTCACCATAATTTGCAAATAAATTCTTTAAAAATCAGAAAATGTGATTTTTCTGGATTTTTTTTCTCATTTTGTCTCTCATAATTGAGGTATACCTATGATGAAAATTACAGGCCTTTCTCATCTTTTTAAGTGGGAGAACATGCACAATTGGTGGCTGACTAAACACTTTTTTGCCTGTGTGCGTGAATATCTATCTATTATAATAAAATATAATATATAATATATACACATGCATACATATACTAAATCCACTTCTGTTTTCCCTCCAGATACTCTTATGGCATGTCTCCAAGACATAGTCATGGACAACTCTCAATTTTCTCCAACTAAACAGAAATAAAACTGAGGTACTTCTCGTTGGTTCTAAGTCCACACTTGCAAAGGATAACCATTCTTCTATTTTAATTAACAATATTAATACAAACCTCTCTTCTCAGGTGAAGAGCCTGGGTATCATTCTAGACAGTAATCTGTCTTTTTTCTTCCCTTATAAGTAATGTTTCTCGGGCTGCCTTCTTCCATCTCCGAAACATTTCTAGACTTTGTCCTGTTCTTACGCAACACAGTACTGAAGTATTGGTTAATGTCCTAGTCACCTCACATATAGATTACTGTAATGTTATTCTATCTGGCCTTCCACAAAAACTTATTTAAAATTCTCCTGCTAGGTTAATAACCTGTTCTAAATCCACTGAACATATTACACCACTTCTCTCTCAACTTCATTGGCTCCCTGTTAACTACTGAATACAATACAAAATACTGCTCTTAACATTTAAAGCTATCCACAACCTCGCTCCTCCCTATCTCACTGATCTCCTACAGACTTACACTCCCTCTCAGTCACTCAGATCCTCATCTGCAGCTCTGCTTTCTGTACCACACATCAAACACTGTTCTATGGGAGCTTGAGCATCTCTCATAGTGCTACTCAACTCGGGAATTCTCTTCCCTCTCATATCCATCAACTAGACTCAATAACACATTTTAAAACTGCCCTCAAAACGTATATTTTCAAACTGGCATACCAACTATGAATTTAACACTGTCACTGCCTTTTATCTTATGTTTGCTACTACCTCTATACCTTTTTATTGCTTTTTGATTTATCGTTCTCTTTGTTTTTATTAATCTTTTGTTTAATTTCATTGTAAGGTAACATTGAGTGTTAAAGGCACCTATTAAATATAATTTAGTAGTATTTATTATTCTTATTATTTATTATTAAGAATAAAATAACAGTAGCAGAAAATATGATAGAAAATCATAAATGAATAGTAAATAATAGTAACAACTGGATGTAAATCCCTAAACAAATTCACCTTTTCTTCAAAGTGAAAAAGTTTAAACAATACTTTCTATAAAGACACATTTCAAAGCTGTATCAAAGAAGGAGTCATCTTGGATGACTTTTAGGTTAAGAAGTTGGGCTGCTACTGCTTGGATGGTGTCTTTGAACATCCAAGTGTATGGAGTCTCTGGTGGAACTAAGTCTTTCTATCGCCTTTGGACAGTCCATTCTTTATTCCAAATGACCTTGTGGGATTTTGGCCTTTATGATGTTAAAGACTAAAAATTGACTAGCTACTCCAGAGATGGACAGCTCTGCCGAAAACTGAAAGTATACAACCAGTCAAAGGTTTGGGGTCTCCCAGATGTTTTAATGTTTTTGGTATAAATTGATATTTTTTTCATTAAGATTTCATTAAATTGGTTTTAAAATTATATAGCCAAGGCATTGGTAATTTGCATAATAGCTATTACTGCTTGAAATGTATTTATTATTCACATATGGCTGGAAAACCCCTTTATCAGCAGCAATTCCTTCAATCTCTTTTATTGTAAACTCCTTTTGCTTATCTTTTAAATAGTCCTTTTTACATGACAATTGGTTATTGGAGAAATCTTTCTAATTGCTTTAGCCCCTTGGTTTGCTAGGTCCTGGCATTCCTAAAAGTTCAGTTCTGGGTTAAAAAATGTCCAAAATGAAACTGCTTTCTCAAGAAATATGTCAGTCTATTGTGTTTTACAGAAGGAAAGGCTATTTCATGTGACAGATTGTCAAGAAACTGAAGATTTCATACAAAAGTGTCTTTTTACTATTTTGAGAGATGAGGGTATACTGGATCTAAACAGGACAAAAAATGAAGACACAGATTCAAAACTCTTAAGAGGATATCAGAATCTGAAGTTTGAGAGATGACTGCCATACAGTGCCTCAGTTGGCGTCTTCACTAAATATACATCAAATACCACTGTCCTCTGCAAATGAGAAAGGACAACACCATGAAGATGTGCACAATACACTTTTGCCAATTATCTTCTGTCAAATATCTGATCTTTTCACTATTTTAATCTTTTCTTTTTATTTACCAGTTTTACATGTGTATTTTTCTTTGAAACTCTGCCTCTTGGGACAGCATCCCAAAATTGTTTCTGTGTTGCAGATGACACTAGTATTTGAGGTGTACTATTTCAGGAAGAAGCTAACTGGGGACCTAAAAGGTTTTTGTTTCTCACACTACACACTCTGCTTTCCTTATCCTCTTGTGTAATTATGCATCTGGACCTTACCTGTCTTTTTCTACACTGGTTAGGTGTAATTTTGTTCTTTACTCTCAAGGCAGTAATAGCAAGCAATTTTATGAAAATTTGCCAAAAAAACTGACGTTTCTTTAGAAAGCAGTTTCATTTTTGCCATTTTTGAACCCATAACTGAACGTTAACAAAGCTAGCACCTTGCAACACACTAGGTTGTTTGCTCCTATTGTTTGGCTCCATGTAATTTTTTTTAGTAGATTACATTTTTGGTGATCTCATCCAAGCATCACTAGTTCTTCCTTCCCTCTGTAATTATGAATAGTGTGTTTTTTTTTTTGTTTTTTTCTCCCCCTCTCCAACTCTCTAAGCTATTGAAGATAAGATTACTTTGCACTTAGCACTTTGAGCTACTGTTTGTATGAAAATGTGCTATATAAATAAATGTTGTTGTTGTCTGTTTTCTCTAGGCAGCAGAAGTGGAGAGGCAGCTAACCTTGCAGATCCAGTCACTCAGGGATGAGTTTCGAGAGAAGAGTATTTCCAGCAGTCAACACATGTCTCGACTCGAGATCCTTCAGGCCGAGGTAATCATCTGGGGTTGGTGGGTCAAGCAGAAAGGTTTAGTTGTTGTACTGTGTCAGCTATTACTAATGTAGTGAAAAGTCAAGCAAAATGACACCTTTTATTGGCTAACTATAAAAAGATTACAATATGCAAGCTTTTGAGGCAACTCAGGCAAGATGTAATCACTACATCACTGCAATCATTACATCTTGCCTGAAGAAGGGGCCCGAGTTGCCTCAAAAGCTTGCATATTGTTATCTTTTTATAGTTAGCCAATAAAAGGTGTACTGCATTTATAATGCATTGTTTACCTGACTGCAAGTCAATTAATAATTTATTGAAAGGCTTTAGAAGTTTTTGTTTTGTTGTTTTTTTTTCTGTAAAATGTGAGAACATGTAAAGCTGTTTCTATAGAGCATTAAAAATTAAACCTTTGGGACCCCCCAACTTGGCAAGAAAAGGCATTATTTTCTAATTTGGGGTGGGTTTTCTGCTGATAGAGGTGAACTTTGGTGCATTATGGATCCTGGTTGATCCTGAAAGCTTTTTTCCTCTAAATCGGTGAATATTGAGCTTTATCTTGTTCAACCATAAGCATGCTTGGCATCTGCAGAGACAATTTGTTTTAACTAACTGCAGTCCATTCATCTTTGTTTCTGTTTACTGTCCACTCTCCTGGTTCTTTACCTGGTCTGGAGCAGCAAGTTGTAGAAGTAAGTAAACCTTTCCTTGCATGCAAGAAATCCACTTATTCATGTCTGCATGAGTGCCTTGCATGGAGCACCAAAAAACACTATATGAAGCTGATTCCATGCCTTTCAGTGATGTAATGAGATTAAACCCAAGCTTTGTAAACAAGAAACAGAGCTACCATAAATTGAATAAACACCTCTTAGTCTTTGGGAGACTTGCCTTTTCTGTCTAAAACCCTTTATCTTCGAAAACAATATGTATAATGGACACCTCCATTCATGTTTTACTTTTGTGTTACTCTGAGTTAATTAAGGTTACTTCTAGGAATATTGAGTTTTGATATCAAGGCATCAAAAAGTAATTATAGGAAATATAAGTAATTTTTTTCTTTTATAAAAAAAGATGCAGCAGACTAAATAGAGTATGTAATTTCCATCTCCTTTCCTAGATTCATGTAAGTCTATTATTGAGTAAAATTGTATGTGGACATTTTTAAATAAATTCTATAAATAGAAAAGCAAACCTGTCCAAATAACTTTGAACAGAGCTGAATGTATGGCTTGTAAATGTAATGCTCGTTGGAAAAGAAAGACCATATCACTTTATTTGGGAGTTTTGTGCAAATGATACAGATTTCCCTTTTCTGTATTATTGGGTAGTGGCTGGTCACTGCCATTCTGGTTTGTAATACACATTTGGTGAAACGGCTATGACGGACATAGAAAACTTAAATGTGGAAGGTACAGACTGCATTTTGCCCCCCTGTTTTGCTAAATGGTTAAAGGATTCTCCTTGGTCTTGTAGGGATTGAACAGTCATTTTTTTCAAAGATAAATTTTGGAGTTAATAATTTAGAAATTAGCAACATTTAATTGCAGGATTGACAATATACATTAGCACTGCACAATTCTTGCCAGCACAGTTGCACAGGATTCTTGCTCATTACATGGCTCGTTTAGATAGCTTGCTAACTTTAGAAACAATGGCTTACTTACCCATAATAAACGGTAGATGGAGATTGTGTGACCATGACAGGATTATATAGGTTTTTCCTGCAGCTGGTAATGAAGCTGCTCATTTGAATGATGGAATGCCAGCTCATACTGCTTCTGACACCACAATTAAGTCATCCCTGGCTGATTTAACAATATAAACGGTGTAACTCTTCCCTGATAATAACTTAATAGTCTCTTTAAAGTGATTGAAGGAGAGTCTTTGAGTCCAGTTTTTGGGTATCCATGACACTTAGTGGTTTGGAAAATGGGTCTTTTCCTCACCTCATTCTGGACACCAATGTAGCACTGCATAGTGCCTACCAGTGCTAATCTAATGGATTCTTGCTCTTTACATCACTCTTTTAGGTGACTCATGTAGCCTCACTAGTTGGAGATCCTATGACAATGGCAGGGTTGCCTTTTTATAGACAGTGAATTTGGCCCCAGACTGATTCAGCTGTTCAGTACCATTAAAATACATATAATATAATATATAATATAATAAAAAAATCCATCTGTCCACTTTTCACAAGAGAACCACTTAACAGATTTAGATTGGGTTTTTTCTATAATTTGCTTGAACATTCCGGTTCATGTTAAGTATCATAGTTTGCTTGCAGTACCAATTTATTTGTGCGAATCCAGAGAGAGAGAGAGATGCAGCGAGCTAAGGGGAGGGGGGCAGGGCCCTCCTAACTCACACGCCAGCCTCGGGGTGTACCTTACCTCACCTCCGCTTAGCTAGCGAATGAGAGAACTACTTAATGGATTTAGATAGGGTTTTTTCTATAATTTGCTTGAACATTCCGGTTGATTTTTCCGCTTCTCTCATTGCGCTAAGGATCATAGTTTGCTTGCAAGAGAAATATATTCTCTCTAATCCGAGACAGTCTGCAGGCCAAGGGGAGGGAGAACTGTGACATCAGGAGTGGTTAGCCAGGCAAGGCTCTCCTCACTCACACACCAGCTTCTGTTCAAGTCGGTCTACCTCCGCATTTTGAAGTGTACTTTGCCTGCGCTTAGCTAGCGATATCTGTTTGCTTATTGATTTTTATAATTTGTCCTGTTTCACTACTGTTTGGGCAGAGTTGCGGGTGATTCTATAGGTCTGAATCGCAGTCTTAACTATTTAGGTTGTCCCTTACCAGGAAAAGTTTATGGTTAGTTGGCAAACATCCGGCACAACTTCGCAGTTGTGAAACCACATCCTAGGCATTTAATAGAATACCTGTCAAATAATAGAGTACACGACACGTGTTTTGCCCTAAGTGGGGCTCATCAGGTGTACGCACCTTTGCTTCCCCTTGCAGGGATCAAACCTTGGACGTAAGTGCATGAGGCGAAACCTCAGACTTTGCACCACAGTGGCTGGTTCATTTGCTTGATAAGGTGTAGATTGAAGTATTATAGTCATAGGTCTGAACCTGATTATTTGGGTGGTCACATATTAGGTTTGTACGCCTGATGAGCTCCAGTTAGGACAAAATGCATGTTGTAGGTTAGGTACTCTATAACATATATAATCTCTCTGTAGTGGTGCAGTGGTGATTCTGAAAAGGAAGAAACCTTAATGCTAAATGAATATACTTAGCTTCTGTTTAATATCTGTTGACCACTCACAATAATACAATATTTGAAGGAAAGCTATTGGTGAAACCGTGATGCAGTCAGGGGTTCCTGCAGTTGGCTCTGACCACCCCGAGAAAGAATGCGGAAGGCATATTGTTCTAGGTATGGGCAGGAGCAATGTCTTCCTTTCATCCGTAGGTGAGCTCTAAGGTTCAGTGCAGTTGACAGAGCTTTATTGTTATGCCGAGTTCCAAAATAAAAACATGCATTTGCCATACATGAAATTCATTTACAGGCAAAACTCTAAATATCAGACAGTGGCCCCGGCCATATATTGATCATTACCAAACAGGGCACATCAGCACTTTAAAATAGCCTGCTTGAGTTATCTTCCACTTGTTTCTCATCTCAGTCAGGTTATCTGTCAGCTGATTTGCGTGGTTTCAACTATATTTATTCATTTATGACCTCAATTACCCATTTTTAATAATAAAATAATGTGCTTGGAATAAACCTCGGAGATCACTGCAGCACACTTCAAACCTTTGGTTACAGGCATTCAACACATTTCTTGAATTTTTCCCTTTATATAATGCCTTGCTTTGTACGTTATCCTCCTTAAAGGCATTGCTGGTATAAGCCAGTAATAATTTTGTAGCAAGTGATATTTACTTAACTTCTCCTGCATGTATTTTATTATCTGTTCTGGAACACACAGTAGATTCACAGTTTGGATATGCTCCTGTTACTTCTAGTCAAGCACCATAAACTTGTTAATTTAAGCGGTACTTGCATGGTTTGGAAAGATCTTGTCCATCTTTTTACAAAAAATGTTAAGGGTTAACACTTTGCCTTTCAGAGGTGTCTGACACAAGAAGAGCTGTCACAGCCTGGTTTCTGTTCTTGGGTGAATTTCCCACCTCTGTACCTCCTTCACTCCCTAATCTTTGCTAGGCAACATGCATTCTTTCATTACCTTTCTGGATCATAGGTGGGAGTGGAAGTTTCTTGGGCCAGGCTGAGCCAGGCAAATCTGACTGTTTGTTTTCCTGGCAGATGAAAATGCTCTCGGATCGCAAGCGGGAGCTGGAGCAACGTGTTGGTGCAGTACTGGAGGAGAACGACATTCTTCAGGGGACAATTGATGCACTGCAAGAGCGAGCATTACTATTCGAGAGACAAAGCAATGATAAAGACTTACAGGTAAGTGCCTGTACCAATTTCCTGTCTAACCAGTACCCAGTTTATTTATTTGAAGAGTGAAAGAACTTTTTACTGTCCGATAATAAGAGCAGTCTGAACTCAGAATTTCATAATTTTGCTTTTGGCTTAAGATTTTTTGATTCCCAAAGCTTCAGGGAAACGACTTTTTAAGACATATTCATAGTACTTTCTGAAGTTCAAAAAGTGGGTGTTCGGAGAATTTTACCCTATCTAATGGAAACCACAGGAGTAGAACACCTTTTTATCGTTTATAGCAATCTTATCATGCCTTTCTTGGTATGTTACTATTGTTTACAGATGCTATATTAAAACATACAACATGAATGGCACAGTGTGCATGCCTATCCTATACATGATTCAATCTTTTAGTTTTATTTTTTTTCTCTTTTTCTTTTCATTGCATTCATAAGAATTACTTTTGAACTCTTTGAAATCACTTACGTTAATTTTTTTTTTTCTGGCATCTTCTGTCTCACCAGTATGGGAAAACCCCTGCCTGTGATGCATAGTTCAATGTGTCTTGATTTCTAGTTATGCAAGATGTCAAGATGTTTTGATTTTCCCCAACCCCCCATTTTTGGTCCTGTACACCCAAAAAACCTGCATTTTTAGCCAATTTTGGACCATGTTTTGTGCATGATTCACCCTTATGATAAAGAGTAATGCAATAGGGGCCTTCAGCAAAAATGATCAGGAGGACTTGAAGTTGTGCATGCCACAAAAATAGACACCAGGGGGTTGACCCCATAATGGGATGTGATGGTCAAAGTTACTCCTTTTAGTAAAACTTTGGGGGGGGGGGGGGGTGTGGGGGATAGGAAACTTTAGCAGTGATCCTAGCCCAGTAAGAGTCACTCTTAGATGGTTAAAATTGAAAACTTTCAAAAAATAAGCATGTGAGGTATAATTTTAGACTATTTTAAAATAGGCGATTACGAATATGAGATTTTTTTATGCTTTATTAGGGTTCTAGTGCTCTATGGACATATATTAAGGGGTGAAAAACAACAAATTTCTATTAGAATCAAGAATATTTATAATTTAAAATGTGTACTTTTCTTTCTTTGTTTACTGTTCTTGTTTATTAGCTACTTCTGTATCATGAAGAAAATTTCATTTCTTACGAACACCTTGATTTCACATCTGGGTTCCTCCCTACATTGAGTTTAAATGTTCTCCCCATGTGTGGGTTTCCTCTGGGTGCTTCAGTTTTCTCCCAAAGTTCAAATGCAAGCAGGTTAGGTGAATTAATGATGATAAATTGGTCTTGGTATGTGGGTATGGATGTGTCTGTTCTCTCTGTGATGGACTAGTGCCTTGGCCAGGGGTTGTTCTTGCCTTACAGTGATAGGCTGGACAAAGTAGTAACATCCATAATATGTGGTTAAATTAATGCTGCAGAGAAGTCATCATGTTTTATGCACTCTGCTGCTTGGTTAGTTAAGTAACGATAATTGAATGCTGATAATTTTGAACAGACTTGATGTAATTATCTGATACGTTGCAATATTGCATTGGTTAAAATGAATACTTCATTCCCTCCAAACTTAATTTGTACTGACCTGGTCTTTAATATTATAGTCAAGGACTGAGAGGAATGTTACAACTTGGGACTGTATAGACTTTCATGTGAGCAGGTAAAGTAGATGGTGAACCCAGTATAATAACTTAATTGATCAGTCCAGCCCTGGGGCCTTGTGGAGAGGGATGTGAGATCTTGCACCCTCTGTGTTTTGCCGTTTTGATGAAGTACCTTTGCTCCAAGTGACCTTGTGAATGTCCTTCAAGAAATATTGCATGTAAGACCCAATTAGCTTTTGAATGTTCTTTACAGTTGTTGGAACATATGCTTAGGTATCGCAACTCTAATTGGGATCTCCCTTTAATTTCGGTTATGTCAATGGAGTCTTCCATTTTCTTAACTAAAAGAAGTATCCACTAATTTATATTGTGCATCTTATCAATGGATGCTTCCTGTCTGTTGTCTGCTTCAGTACAAATTACCAAGCAAAATGCTGGACCTCACCTGTATTCTTTACCCTGAGGGCATAAGTGTAGCTGCCATCCAATAGGGATTTGGTTCACACAACAGGAGATGCTGCTAAATTTTGGTTAGTTTCAATCCTTGGAGGTGGTGGTGTCCGGTGATTCCATACCCCAAGGGAATTTAACTGTTCTGTATAATGACCAAGGAAAAAACGTTTTCATAATGTGCCTCTGTACTAACCTTGAACACAGCAGACTGGAGAAGGCTTTCACATTCTATTACTCAACAACAGTCTTTGTGTTGGCAGCTGCAGCAGAACCAGGTAGAACTTGAAGAAGTGCGTCTTGCTCACCGGCACCTGGCAGCTCGAATGGAGGAGTTGAGTGAGGAGCGGAGCCTGCGAAGTCTGGGTTCCACATCTACTTCATTGCTTTCTGAGATTGAGCAGAGCATGGAGGCTGAGGAATTGGAGCAGGAGAGAGAACAGGTGATGAAATGCTGGTATATTTTGGGGTTAGGAGGTGGGTTAGTTGGGAGATTGTGTAAGGAATGCTCCTATCCTAACCGCAAATCGGTTACTTTTTGATTGTTGTTGAATTGGGATATAGTCAATTGGATATGATGCTTATGTTTTTGTTAAATGGAATTGTGATTTTGGGGCCTAGACTGGAACAGGATTGGAGGAACTGTAAAAGGTGTTGAGTCTAGTCTCCAAAAGTGGAAGCTGCAGCCAGAACAGTGCCTGTGGTGAGATGTGCTGGAAGTAATCTTCCAACTCTCTAATGTTGTGGTAGAGGAAGAAGACAATGTTTCTTTATCTATAAAAGAGAATTATCACATAAATAATCAGATTGCTGATAACTTCATTGTTAACTCTGTTTATAAGTGAATGTGATTGGTGTTTAGCAATAGCCCAAAGTTTTAGGTAAATATTTGAAGTATTTAGAGGACACTTGAATCAAAATGGCTCAGTAAAATAGTTATTTTAACCAGCAAATACTCCAGTTATACTTAAGAGACTCACTTAGAACCTTACATTAATGGCTGCATTGAAGAAATAGCAAAGTTTAAAATGAAATGAATGCATTAGCCACTAAGCCACTCTGTCTTTTATGGTATAGAAAAAGAAAGTAGGTAAATTTCAGGTGAAGCAGATCTAGTGCAAAGTACAGCTTGGGGTCAAGTCCTGCAAATCATGCAATAATTACTTTTTTAATATCTCTATTTTTACTTCCTCAGTTAAGACTTCAGCTCTGGGAAGCCTACTGCCAAGTCCGTGCACTCTGCTCACAGCTACGGGGCAATGACATTACAGACTCTGCTCTATCCACTGACTCGTCAATGGACGAATCATCCGATACCTCGTCTGCCAAAGATGTCCCAGCTGGCAGCCTGCATAATGCCCTGCATGAGTTGAAGCGACTCACTCAAAATTTGCTGGATGGGAATGAATCAACAGTAAGTGCTGCTCTTGGTTTTCACTCTTGCTATAATTCTTTCTGACCTAGACTACATCATCTCATGTGACACCGAGCAGGGGCCTCATGTATAAACGGTGCGTATGCACAAAAATGTTGTGTAAGAACGTTTCCATGTTCAAATCACGATGTATAAGACCTAAACTTGGCGTAAAGCCACGCACATTTCCACGGTAGCTCCAACCCTGGCATATGCAAGTTCTGCACTCAGTTTTGCAGACTGGCGGCACCAAGCGTCAAAGCAGTGCTGCTGATGCTGTGTGGTTACCCTTTCTTTTTTAGATCCACATCCTTGACGCGGCTTTATAAATACACTGAAATTAACTGCATATTGTTTATTAGTTTAATGCATCTGATTGTATTTAACCTGTAACAATATAATGGTCCACAGAATGATCAAACTATTCTAAATACAATAGCTGCTTTAGCGTTGTTACTCTCCCTGCACCACCATCTTCTTTCAGCTGCTCCGTTAGGGGTTGCCACAGCGGATCGTCTTTTTCCATATTACTCTCACTGCACTACTCGGAGTATTTACGTATATCGCTGTATCTGAGTGGGAAATCACAGCTGTACAGCAGCTGATCAGAAAGAGAATTATCGGTATACAGCATCTAGCACACACTGTCTCAGCCATGCTGTCTATTGAACTGCTCTCACATGGCAAACGCTTCAGAGCCTTTCCTGTACTGACCTCGCGGTTCAGAAACGGTTTCAACCCAAGAACTATAAATGCACTCAATCAGTCCATGTGCTCCTTGTAGAACTGTTTGTACTTATAAGTACAATTACCTAACTGTAAACTTACGATAAGTTATAATATTGCACAACCTGAGCCACTTTATAAAACGCGTATTTACGTGTGATGATATCATTTTCAAGATGAAATGCAGCAAAATATGTTTATTATACAGATAAAACTTCATTTAAATCTATATTGTTAATAAGTAAAGCGAGGCGCTGGCACTCTGTTCACGGATTGTTCCTGCCTCGCACTGAATTCTTGGTGGTGCTGGCGCGACACTGGAAGGATAGATGGATAGAATACTTAAACACGTACTAAGAAGATATTTCAATGTTCCTTAAAAGTTTTGAAGATTCGGCGATATAAGCTTACAGATGGCTTAACGTCTATTACAGAGCTGATTGTGTGGCGATTGGGTATTTGGAGAAAGAGAAGTAAAGACAGGAATTGGAGATTAGTATGTTTTGAAAGAGACAGTATTGCTACAATACAGTATTTCATCTAAGGTAGCGCATGGCATGGCGAAGGTCAAGCACCTAGCGTGAGACATGAACAATAATTGCGCCATCGTGTTCCCATGTTTAGTAACATGCTTTAACTCCTATCATCATGAAAATGATATCACCTATACATCTCAGTATTTTAATTATTCAGAGAGCTGTAATATTACGAATGTAATGGATTCGGTGACCTGTCAGAGGAAGAGAAAGCCCGGAAGCACATAGTTATTCACACACATGGAGCACATTGAAGATCAAATACAGAACAAAGCTTTTAATGTGCTACTTTAGTTATGATGGGATTTGAGAAACTTGTAAATTAAACGATTTTTAGGTGAAGTTTATGATGTTCTACTTAAATGACAAAATAAACTACATGATTAAAATGGAAATTTAGAGATTAAAGTTGACATTTCATGCTTTTCCTCCCCAACCCCCCACCACCCCACTGCGTGCCTTTTTTTTTCTCTGTACCCTAATAAGCTTTCATATGACACTCAGACGGTGGGCTACAACTCGCCTTTTCACTGCGACTTTGATGTGTGACAACTTCTTTTTTTTATTTCGGGCACCGTTTAACTTTGTGAACTTGAGCTTACGAGTTTCTCCGACACGCTATGTCACTCGATCAACTTTCTTTTGTTGTTTATACCACTGTTTAAACCAACAAATAGTAAGTTTTTCCTTGCCTCCACTTGGTATTCGCTGAAATTCTTCTATTTTCCCTTGTGTTTTTGCCATTGTCTTTTCACAGAAGGCTGAGCTTAAGGACTGTTTACATTGATTTGCATATTCAAAGAAGTGTAATTGTGGGAGGAGTTGGGGCGGGACAGCAGGCGTTTGCACGTACGTTACTTTTCACGTTGACCGGGATTTATGGAGCGGAAGAACGTGGAAATTGGCATACGCACAGATTTATGCATCTGGATTTTTTTTGTGCGTAAGCACATTTCCACTTTTGTCCGCACGCCATGTTATAGTGTGAATTCTATGCACAGCGTTATGCATGAGGCCCCTGGTCATTTGCCACTTCTAGTTCATTTGGTATTTTTGCCTGTTCTATTACAGGGCTCCCGTCGGAGTGATGAGGATGCTTTGGAAGAACAGGTCAAAAAGATGAGTGAGGAGATGCGTGTCCTGAGGGAAAAGAATGAAGCGGAGCAACAAAAGGTTCATTTGGGTCAGGAGGAACTTCTGCAACTTCAGCATCAGGTATTTACATTGTGATTAGTATAGGAACATTAGAGCCTTAAAGTTGTAGCAAAATGTTGTGCTGCTGTGTATGATATTCTTCTCCATCTAAATACTGTTAGGAAAGGGAGCACAGTAAATTGGCATATTTATGTAAGTAACAAGAGATTTGTAGTCCTTTTGGATTGGGAGGATTAGAATTAAATATCTTGCACTTAAAATTGATTAGGGATTGTCAGGGCAGTATTCTCCCATCCATTCAATTCTGTATATTTAAATAAGAATCTGTGTTCACAAAATGGTGACAGTCATCCAAAATGGGTTGGGGTATGGGGAGCCTTAATCAGATTTACATTCCTGGGTTGATGCTTTGGGTACAACTGTTGGCTGCAACTACTAAAGTCCCTAACAACCTCTTTGTCTACTGCCTTAATTTTTTAGCAACATTCACTACAATCCATTATAGAAGACCACAATTGCACTGACTTCTATCGAAAAAATATTTGTGTTGGGCCCTAGGAGTAAAGTATTTTTTTGGACATAAACATTTCTATAACTGGAATGCTGGATGGCACAGTGACTTACATTTCTGTAACGTTGTGGTCAGCAGTCCAACTGAGCCACATGGTATGCCACACGAATACAAGAACTACATATGCAAAAAGTCATCAAAGCTGAAAATTAGAGCAGTGTTACATATTTACTGAGTATATAGTATCTCCATGTCTTTCTTAGCTGACACTCATGTCTCAGGAAATGATTGACTTGAAAGAAGAAAGGGAGCAGCTCAAAACTACCGCTGAGGAAAGAGTAGCAGATTGGCAGCTTCAGAAGGCTATTCATGACCGTGATGAGGCAATCTCAAAGTAAGTGAATTTTTTATTATGTAGAGCTGACCACTCAGCATTCAAGAGAAACTTTTTATTAATAATTAATGAGACCTCTCCTATTAAGTATGAAGTTTGATCTTGGATAGCTGTAGTTTCAGGTTGTCAGATGCAATTACTCTGGGTTTTTTTTTTGTACTGTTACAATGTGAATTTAAAATGACTCAATGTGACCTTTGCTGTTTTAGTTAATGTTACTTGTTTTCACGCCTGTGCCCCCTGTCTTGTAACCTGCCATTTTGCATCAGAGAAGGTAGAAAATTGAGACACAGACAGAGGTGCAATTATTTATATATATATATATAGGTGCAAATATATATACACACACACACACACACTCCTCAAAAGAATTAAAGGAACACTTTTTAATCAGAGTATAGCATAAAGTCAATGAAACTTATGGGATATTAATCTGGTCAGTTAAGTAGCAGAGGGGGTTGTTAATCAGTTTCAGCTGCTGTGGTGTTAATGAAATTAACAACAGATGCACTAGAGGGGCAACAATGAGATGACCCCCAAAACAGGAATGGTTTAACAGCTGGAGGCCACTGACATTTTTCCCTCCTAATCTTTTCTGACTGTTTCTTCACTAGTTTTGCATTTGGCTACAGTCAGTGTCACTACTGGTAGCATGAGGCGATACCTGGACCCTACAGAGGTTGCACAGGTAGTCCAACTTCTCCAGGATGGCACATCAATACGTGTCATTGCCAGAAGGTTTGCTGTGTTTCCCTGCACAGTCTCAAGGGCATGGAGGAGATTCTAGGAGACAAGCAGTTACTCTAGGAGAGCTGGAGAGGGCCATAGAAGGTCCATAACCCATCAGCAGGACCAGTATCTGCTCCTTTGGTCAAGGAGGAACAGGATGAGCACTGCCAGAGCCCTACAAAATGACCTCCAGCAGGCCACTGGTGTGAATGTCTCTGACCAAACCACCAGAAAGACTTCATGAGGGTGACCCAAGGGCCCCATGTCCTCTAATGGGCCCTGAGCTCACTGCCCAGCAGCATGCAGCTCGATTGGCATTCGCCATAGAATACCAGAATTGGCAGATGCACCACTGGTGCCCTGTGCCTTTACAGATGAGAGCAGGTTCACCCTGAGCACGTGACAGAAGTGAAAGGGTCTGGAGAAGCCATGGAGAACATTATGCTGCCTGTAACATCATTCAGCATGAGCAGTTTGGTGGTGGGTTAATGATTGTCTGGGGAGGCATATCCATGGAGGGTCACACAGACCGCTACAGGCTTGACAAAGGCACCTTGGCTGCCATTAGGTATCAGGATGAAATCCTTGGACCCATTGTCAGACCCTATGCTGGTACAGTGGCTCCTGGTGCACGACAATTCCTGGCCTCATGTGGTGAGAGTATGCAGGCAGTTCCTGGAGGATGAAGGAATTGATACCATTGACTGGCCACCACACTTTCCTGACCTAAATCCAATAGAACACCTCTGGGACATTATGTTTTGGTCCATCCAATGCCACCAGGTTGCACCTCAGACTGTCCAGGAGCTCAGTGATGCCCTGGTCCAGATCTGGGAGGAGATCCCCACAACACCATCTGTCATCTCATTAGAAGCATGCACCGATGTTGTCAGGCATGTATACAAGAACACAGGGGCCATACAAAGTGCTGCATACAATTTTGAGTTGCTGCAATTACATTTTGTCAAAATGGACTAGCCTGCCACATAATTTTTTCACTCTGATTTTTGGGGCGTCTTTGATTTCAGGGCTCTGTAGGTTGATCATTTTCATTTCCATCAAACGATGTGGCATCCTTTCGTTCCTAACACATTACCCAGTGATCTGATGTGTTTTCAAAGTGTTCCTTTAATTTTTTTGAGCAGTTTGTTTTTATATATATATATATATATATATATATATATATATATATATATATATATATATATATATATATATATATATATATATATATATATATATATATATATATATATATATATATATATTAATAAAATAAAATATGATATGATACTGGAGTTCTGGTTTGATCATAAGAAAACTGACTAAATGCGTGGCATAATTAGCTGAGAAAACAATGTTCTCATATTTGGAGGTGCTGATTCTAATCCCAGGAGCTTCACACTCCTCATGCAGATTGCTTTAATGTCTGCCAAAGGTCACAATTTGATGAAGCAAATAGGATAGTATCTGCATATTGCGATGATACTACACCCTAACCACCCGAGCTGGGCACCATCACATCCTCCAATGTCCCTTGATATCCTGTCTATGAAAAGCAGAAACTGATATGGTGACAAGACACTGCTTTTAATGGAGCCTGACACCCACAGTGAAAAAAATCAGACTTAATGCCAAGTATTCAGCCACAGTTCTCACTGGATTCATATAGGGAACAAATAGCATGCAAGAGTGTCCCTGTTTACCAATATTTGTGAAGTACCTCCTACAGCATGTGACAAGGGGAAACCGTCCTATGCTTTTTGAAGTGGTTTGGTCATCATGTTAGGATGGGTAGAGACTCTGCGGCAGACCCAGGAAACACTGGACAAATTTATATCTCTTGACTAGCTTGGGAATGCCTGGGGATTCACCAGAAAGGGGCTTGTAACTGTAGCTGAGGACCGAGAAATCTGGTTTGACCTGTTTGGCCTGCTTCCACCAAGATCCTAATCAGGAAAATGAGATTAGATTATTAGCAAAAATTATTATTAATGCTTTTAATGAGAGTAGTTTGCTTATTACAACACAGCATATTAAATCGTACCTTAATTTTCATCAGTGTTAATCTCATAGCAACTTCAATATTTTTAAGACAGGAGTGGTATTTTGTTTTATTAGAGCCAGTGATTTTGGAGCCAAAGTCATTATGCCCCACACACTCACCTCGCAGATGGCGTCTTAACCCACTTCTATTAGCAGACGAGAACTGTACACAATTTATATCCAAATAAATCGGCTTTTTCCTAGAGACAAATAGATCCTCAGAGGTGTCTGCAGGAATACTCTGGGAAACTCTTAAGGCCTTCCTAAGAGGACAGATTATTTCGTATCTTTCCCACAGGAATAAATTAGAAACCAAGAAAGTATCCGAGCCAAGAAGCAAAATTACTAAAATAGATGAAGAACATGGCAGTCGTCCAAGCGAGGCTCTACATAGGAAAAGGCAGACTCTGCATTCAAACCTCAACCTCATGACAACTAAAGAAACTGAACAACTAATATATAAATCAAGACATCATTACTATGAACACTGAGAGAAAGCTAATAAGCTTTTAGCTCAACAAATCCATAAGCAAGAAGATCGCAAGCAATCCCAGTAATCACCAACACGAACGGAGATGAAATCATTGACCATAAAAATATAATGTACAGATTTAGAGATTACTATAAATCCTTATTCTACTGAGTTTAAAGAATACAACACACAATCTGATGCATTTCTGGATACATTAGATACCACAAATAGTTACTTTTAGTGTGGAGGAACTCGATAAACCTTTGGCGCTATCAGAATTACTAGATGCTATAAAGTCACTTCAATGCGGGAAAGCAGCAGGCCCTGATGGCAACCCTGTAGAATTTTATAAGAAATTCTCCACTCACCAGTAAAGTCAAACACCCCAGAAATATTATTATCATTAGATGCAGAAAAAGCATTTGACATGATTGAATGAAAATACTTTTTCACTACATTAGAGAAATTTGGGTTTGGCCTAAAAAATTGTGCATGGATCAAACTACTGTAAACCAATCCAGAAGCTTCAGTCTGTATTAACAAGATTTGTTCAGACTACTTTAAACTAGAATGGGGTAGCAGACAAGGATGCCCCTTGTCACCACTGCTATTTGCAATCGCCATTGAACCACTGGCAGTTCACTGTTGAAATGCTGATCAGATAAAGGGGATTATCAGAGAGGGACTGGAACAGAAAATTTCTCTATATGCAGAAGATATGTTACTGTATATATCCGACCCATAAAATTATGTGCCTGCAGTCTTAACAGCATACACAGAATTTCAAAAGATCTCTGGTCTCAGAGACCCTACAAAGATCTAAGGCAGAAGGTGGCATGGCTCTACCTAACTTTCAATTTTATTACTGGGCAGCAAACATACAAGCTATAAAAACCTGGACACAAATAGATGAACATACACAGGCTTGGTCCGCAATAGAAGTAAAATCCTGCAGTACTTCTTTATATTCCCTGCTGTGTGCCCCAACAAATGTAAGTTATCACCAATATACTAATAATCCAATTGTGCTTCACTCAGAATATGGAACCAATGTAGAAAGTATTTTAGGATGGAGAATCTTTTATCTGTGGCACCTCTGCAAGAGAACCACCTCTCTCAACCCTCGCAAACATATGCAGTTTTTAATATCTGGAAATGATTTAGGATTAAATTGCTTAGAGATCTTTATATAGACAACATCTTTTGCATCCTATGAACAATTACAATCCAAATTTAATTTTCCAGGTACACATTTCTTTGACTATCTTCAAATTAGGAACTTTGTTAAACATAACATGCCAGATTTTCCTCATCTTGCACCCTCCTCCATGATGGAAAAAATATTGTTCAATTTCGAGGACTTAGACACCATCTCTGCAATATATAAAATTATTTTACAGTCCCTCCCTTTCAAAGATCCAAGAGGACAATGGGGAAAAAGATCTCCAAATCAATATATCAGAAAAGGAGTGGAAAGTAGCAATGCAGAGAATTCACTCAAGCTCCATATGCGCAAAGCATACAATTATACAACTTAAAATTATATATCGAGCACATCTGTCTCGCTTAAAACGGTCCAAAATGTTCCCAGGTCAAGATCCAACCTGCGAACGCTGCAACCAAGTCTCAGCCTCACTAGGTCACATGTTCTGGACCTGCACCAAATTAACATTTTGGACCAAAATTTTTAATTACCTTTCAGATAGCCTTGGACTCACAATCCCTCCTAACTCATTAACAGCTGTGTGTGGTGTTCTTCCAGATGGGTTTAAAGTGGAGAAAGGAACAAATTGTGATTGCATTCACTACACTTTTGGCACGCAGACTTATTCTGATAAACTGGAAGAACCCAAACTCTCCTCTTAAGTCAGTGGGAAACCGATGTGCTATATTTGAAGTTGGAAATAATCAAATACTCAGAGGATCTGTACAGACTTTTTTCAAAACATGGCAGGATCTAATCACTAATATTTTAAAATAAGTTCATAAAGCACAGAGAATTTATTAATTTAGGTATGTTTACAAGCCTTAAATTTATCACCGTTTGCCTTGCTCTCTATCTCAGGGGTGGGGATCGATTATGTTCTTAACTTAATTTTTCTTTTTGTAAAAACTTGATTGGCTTGTATGGATTGTAATAAAATTAATAAAAAGAAAAAGAAAAATACATTTAAGTCATGCACATCCATCTAATGGCTGATGGATCTTAAGTTTTCATGCATATTGTCATCATATCTTTTTTTATATATATCCCTGTCCAAACTTGGTTACAAATTTAGAGATTTCTACAATTTTCACAATTCATTGCTAAAACTGGTCATTGCAAATTTCCAAAATTCTTTATTATTTGAGTGATGAATTGTACATAGCTTGTGCTCATGCTTTATGTGAACAGTTTCCAATTTATCAGTTGCATTTGGCTAAAAAATGTCTTCCTCAATCTTGGACTTTTTGTTTTTAGCTTTCATAATTAAGACGCAACATAAGAAATAATTGGGTATTTTTTCTTAACTGTTGCACATTTTTCTAAACTTTTTCTTGTTGTTTTAAATTTAAAGTCTTTCAGAACTCTGTTTTCTTAAGTACTCAGCCTGGCTAATATTAAGATGTGCTTTTAATTTTACGGGTTTCATACTTTCATTTGTCAGAATGTTGTTACAAATTAACTGTTTGCTTTTCACAATGATTAAAGTTAAAATTAAATTGAAACTGCAAGAATGATTCATTATACTTGGTCTTTTTGTTTTAGTTTCTCTACTTCCTTGTGTGCCCCGATTCATTGCATTGACATCTTTTCCTGTTTGTCCTTTCCTAAAGTTTACCATTTACATTGTATAACTGTCTACGGATATGAGAAACCAGCAGTAAACTTTTTTGCCATGCCCATCATATATCAAAGATGTGCCTCCAAGTAAACTTTCAGGTTGATGTGTATTCCTATACACCATACTACTGACTGGCAGCACAAAGGTCTTCAATTGCCTTCACAAGAAAATAAGTGAATAGTAGTCACATCTAAGTTTTTATTTTTTGTATTTGTGACCACCTCCCCCCTTACATTTTTAATTGACCCCAAGTTTAAAAAGTGCAGAGTTGCACTACTGTGTAATTTTTTTTGGAAAAAAAGTATTTTGAAAACCAACTGTGCATGACACCAGAGTTCCGAGACCCAGCAAGTTCCATGATTTGGCACTTCACCTTGGTTTGCACCAGTTAAAAGTGATTTATATCTGGACTCTTTTTGAATGTGTTCATAGGTTAAACCAACTTGAAGAAGAAGTACACTACTGTGTGCTGATGACAGTAACTTTGCTGCAGTACTCGCTGTATGCACTTGTTTAAAACTGCAGACTTGGGTGCAGAAACGGCAATACAAAAAATCCACAGGTATCAAGAAATTCAGTTAACATGGATTTGTGTCCGATTTTCACCCTGGAACTATTAGAACCAATAGCTGCTGGGGCTTTCCAGTACAAAATTTGTTTTACAGTTGTGCTTAACAGACTAACAAAGCTTAAGCTTTATCCTGTGGATCAACAATTATAAAATCTGGTTTCAAGTATGCATTTGATTTCCTTTTTTTTTTTTTAAAAAAAAATGTTTTATTTTTTAATAGGAAGAATGCAGTAGAAAAGGAGTTGGCCAAGTGCAAAAGTGACATTATGAGCCTCAACAGTCAGCTCCTGGATGCCATCCAGCAGAAACTGAACCTATCCCAACAACTAGAAGCTTGGCAGGTAGGTGTACAGTCAGATCATACTGCACTTTAACAGGTGGAACAATATCTTAACTCTACCATGCCCTACTACTTTCCTACTGACAAACACGGCTTTTAATAATACGTGTTAATGTTGTCATTCATTTGCTTGCGTGCGGAATTGTGCATCTCGTGCTTTCAGACAGTCACTCGTGTCTGAAATTTTGGCTGAATTCTCACTGGAAGTATCTGAAGAATAGCTAAGAGTAGAATTTGAAACAAACTGCATAAATTTGGGAAATGGGCTTGGGATCTTTCCAATACACACAAGCTGCAATGGACCTATGGTGATCAATCTCTTCTACAGTGTGCATGGATGGCTGTTCTCCATTTTGTGTTCTTACGTCTCTTCTCCCGGCTTCAGTTTGCTTCCTCAGGCCTTTTTACTATCTGGCTCCTGTGGTTTCTGATCTAGTGGCCTTTCTCCGCTACTATCCTTCCTGCCTTGTGGTAATTCCCCTCCTGCCTTCGAGGTGAGCATTTATATGCCATCACATACCCTACCAACTCATCCATGATGGCTGATGTATCTCTTCACCAAGTACCCATTTCATTTTTCTCACTTTCCATTGGCAGCTAGTAGAATCCAACTAGGACTAGACCACCCCATCAAAAAGGAGCAATTTGTTTGATTAAGCCTTGTGAATTTTATATTTTCTCAGTTTACTTTTTTCCCTCCCCTTCTCTTCTCTGAGACTTCACTGCACAGTAACCTTGTAGCTTAGGTCAGCTAAGCCATTTCTTTAGGCAAACAGTGCGTGCCACTCAAGCCCAACCCATTGCTATGGAGTTGCACTTTCCTGATGATGATTAGACTGAATAAACTCCTAAACAAAAATTGTCCTTGAACAACACTGAGTTGTCATTTTTAGTCTATTTTTCTTATGAAAGGACTATTTTGAGGAATTTTTAAAAAGTGATCATCTGTTTTGATTTTCCCACTCATTTTTTTTTCTTAAATATATTGTGTTTTGGAAATTGTGTTGCAGCAGTGGAAGTTGGGATGGAAATGACACTCCCTTTTCTGCCTCTATGCTGTTTGAGTTAGTAGACAAGTTGCAAAGACATTTCTGGAAAAGTGTACCTCAGAAATACAACATCCTGTTCATTTTTTTGTCACCTTTTCCTAACTCTGTCAGTCTTCATTTGTGATCTTCATATTAACAAGCTTTACTGTTTGTTTGGCCAGTAGATTCTGTAGGGTCCAGTTCTGACAAACTGACTCTTGTATCTCTTTGTGTTCAGGATGACATGCACAGGGTCATTGACCAGCAGCTGATGGACAAACACCAGGCTGAATGGAGAGAGCCGCCATATTCGTTCTCGAACAGTGCAGGCCGGCGTGGCTGTCTGCCCCCTTCTGCCCAGCTGGAGGACCCCGCCTGTGGGGGGGCAGAGGCAAAGTGTCGTTTCTCATTCTTTAAGAAGAACTGATAGTTTATAAATCTATAAATATCACAAGACTGCCAGCAGCATGGACAAATCCAAAGATTTACTATTTTTGTAAACTCTGAGAAAGTAGATATCTATATAACTTAATACTTTGCTAAACATAGGAGAAGAGAATTTAAAATGAGCCGAGACTGCTGTGTTTATTCAGCTCAATGTTTACACAAGGTGGGCAACAGTTGCTTGCCAAGTGCCGTGCTTGTGCACTATTGCACTTTTTAGGTTCTCACGTGACAAGTTTGCACTGATCTTCTTGCTGAAACATGCAAGTCTTGATCATTGCTCTGCAAATGTCATGCAGCTTATGAGCTACTCTAACCCTTCACTCCTCACTAAGCTTGAAAGACATGGTGAGGTGAATGGTCACTCCTGATACTGATTGGAATAAGGGAGCTACACTGTCAGAATACATCTTCAGTTCCTTGGTCATTGTAGTGCCCAGTGTGCCCTATATACCAAGGGTACACTGTGAATAGATTTTGTAATGGCTTGACCTAGAAAAGAAACTTACTTTATGCAATTGCCACATCAATCCTAGTTTGCGCAACAGCCAAATCTTGTTTTTACAGCCTTGAACCATCTTTTCTCCAAATTCTACAAAAGGCCCACAAGGTTATCTTTCAACAGTGAAAGAGTTTACATATTGAATGAGACATGGTAGGTTAGGACCATGGGGCTGGAATGCTGTCGCCAAGGGCCTATAGTAATTTAGTTTTACAGCTGCTATGTATTTTGGGCTCTTACATGAATAGGTCCAGATTTTATACAAAAATACGGTTTTTCAGTTGCCAGTAGAAATACTGTCTGTTTTACATGCAATAACCAAGTCTACCGTGAACACAGTACATCAGTAAAATCACTGATGACTACTGTGAAGGAAGAACAAATGTTTAATAATACCATTTCAATAAAAATAACTATAGCAGCCTGCATGGAAAATATGACACAGCACCTTGCTGCACCCATGTAGAGTAACATGTTTTCTCTTGTCCCACCATAATCTAAATAAACACCATTAATTTTTCAGCTTAGCTGTGGGTTATATTAATGGCCTTACCCAGGCTCCCGGTGTTCCAGCTGTGTCTGTATGGAAGAAGCATATTAGACTGGTTTACTCTCATTAAGCCATAGTCCCATACAATTTGGGTTGGGTGCTTCCTGCCCTCTTTCTCCCATCCAACATTTATTGCTCTTCCACATGATCCTTTATAAGTCAATACTCAACAAAAACATCTGACTTATGCCTATCATACCCACTTTGGTGGCCAGTGCCTACTCTGCCTTGCAGTAAGGGATCTCCGGTTCGTACCAAAACTAAACTGGCTTCTTCCAATTCCAAGACCTGTAAATCTCAAAAAGGCTGTAAGTGACCAAATCAATTTCATTCTCCCAAATTACTAATGCTGCAGTGAAAGCAAACATCAGCTACAGAGCAGTGGGCAGCTCAATTTTTCTACATGGAACTGACTTTACTAACAGGTTGGATTATTTGTATAAAATGTGGATGGTTTTATATAAAATTGTATATGGAAAATTTAATATTTTAGTAAAAAAGCTGAAGTATGAATGCTGCTTTTCTTTCATGTTAAGCTGTGTTATTCCAAATATACTAATGGGCTATTATGAAAAAACAGTCATGGCTGATAAAAATTTATTCCAACAACCTCCCCCTTAACATTGTCTCTGAAAAGATAAAGGAGCTCACAACAGGCAAGTTATTTCTAGTATAAATTCAAAAGGTTTGACAAAAGTAACCATGCCTTGCTTGGCCATGAACCGTAATTTTAGAGTCCAGGTTTAATAATGTAGGATTATGGAGGAGGGAGTAGTAGTCAGCTGTAATTTTTGAGGGGGTATGCAGACTAACATTTAATATTCGCTGTTGCAAATAGCTTACTATATCTTGTATGGAGTTATTCCACAAAATCATGTATCCCCTGCTGATTTAAAACTTGTCTAAGTAATTTAAGAAATGGGCAAAACTATGTACTAAACCATTGTAAATTCTCTTTAAACTAGCATTGTCACAATGCAAGTTAAGAAACAACCAGGCAAATATGAAGTTAGAACACACAAGGACATGGCAGAAACATCTTGATGAGGCATGTATTCTAAAAGCTTCACTTACCGGGGAATGTTTTCATTCTAGTGTCACCAACACCATGCTTCTGATTCAATTTCTTAGAGAAAGGTGTTAGTTTTTGTAGTCACTGCTGCCTCTCTGAACACACAAGGTAACCTGGACATATGTATAATCTTACAATGCTAAAGCAACTTACAATACATTTTCTAAGAACTTGCAAATGCACAATTTGAAAATATTGTAAACCTGAAAATGAAGTTTTATCTTTTCTCAAACATGCACATCCCCTAGTATAAAATGTGTGCTCCCAGCAGGATAAATATTTCTAAATGCACAAGCCACACTTGTCATATAAGTTTGGACAAAAGCAAAACCAGAAATACAGTGGCAGAGCTCTATACCAAATGTTAATTATTTAAAATGTTTATTATGGATTAAACTGGCTTAGGAAAAAAGAATACACCTGATTGGAAGGAGGTTCAATGGTTCAATTGCTCCCCCCCCAAAAAAAAACACACTTTCCTATTTTTTTCCTCTCTTAATTTACTTGATATAGCAATGATTCCAAATGGGAGTTTTTAACCCAGATTTATTGGAAGGATACTGGGTACAAACCCAGCAATGGCTATAATTTCAGTTTCTCGTCAGTCTCTCATCAAAAAGTCTTAATCCTAAATGCCCCTTCCTGGTCACTTTTTTTTTTTTTTTTGAGGGGGGTGGAGGCGGTTGGTTAAAATAAACTCAATAATAAAGAGAAATAGTAAATGTAAGGTAGCAAAAGACTAATAATAAGAGGGGAAAGTGCAAATAAAATCGGAGATCTCCAAAGGAGAATGGAACTTGTGGTGTTCTTAATTGGTTTTTAAAAAGAACCAGGCACGGTTCAGAAAGTTCAAAATTGGCATTAGTTGAAAGCATGGAGATGGCAGCCACTTTCAGTCTTTACATAAGTCTTCTCCGGAAACAGTGGGCTCTGCAGCTGTCCATGCAAAGTGGAACAAGATGGGAGTGGAGTGAATCTTGGCAATGCATTGTTGGCATAGTCGTCTTGTCCACCTTCTATAAAACTTCAGCGTGGAGACTAGGAAACAACATGGAACTGATGAATCCACCCAAAAAAAAAGTCAAAGTTCTAATAAAACGGTTCGTTTGTTCTTTATTGAAATCTGCATGATAGTGGCTTCCAAAATGGACTGGCTTTTATGTGGTTTGTTGACAGCAGTCCTGACTGTTGCTGTGTGACTAGCAGCACTTTTTCTTCCGTTTGCTGTTTTTCGTCAGCTTGACAACGTCATTCTGTTGCTGCTGCTGCTGTTTGGCCAGGACTTCTTTCTTGGCTTTAAGAACCAACTCTGTGATGCAGTTGAACATCTTGGGAGCAAATAAGGAAACAAAACACACCCCGGTCAGCTATGACATAAACAAAGACACATTTATAAAACAAAATATGCTAAAGAGAGATGAGATTAAATGATTAGGACACAAACCTCCTCCACGTTTATGTTCTCTTTTGCACTTGTCTCAAACAGATGAATCCCCATTTGCTCTGCAAACTTCTGCGCATCATTGGTCTCCACAACTTTTGATGCAGGGTCATCATTCTTGTTACCCACTAAAATAGATTAGGAATATAAGAATCCAGACAACAACTTAGTGGACCTTTCTCATTACTTCCTGTCTTTCCTTTTATCTAAATGGCTGTGATCCCACCCTTACAATTGGTAGTTGTTGCTGTTCAGGTGCAATGAATGAACAGTGTGCATTTCACATAGTGTCTTGGACTGGTGTGCATATATTTAATTGCTTTTATGGATGGCAGGACACACTGCAAGTAGTGTAATGAATTTCAGTCAAATGACATAGCTTACCTTGTATCACCAGTACTGTAATGAGCCTAACGTAAAACATTTAACAAATTCAGATCTTTACAATTAGGCATTTTGACTGATGCTCCCCAGCCAACTATACATACATATTAATAAGTAACCCAGACTCCTATTCACAGCCAGTAATTTCTGGACTCTATAACGTACCATTAAGAGACCACAGCTGGGGAACCTTGCTAAAACAGAACAGAGGTGGATAAGTGGACATATCCTGTGCCCAGTCTATTGCCTTCCCATACATCACCAAACCAAAGACCACCACCTTACAGTTAAAGGATGTGGTGTTGACAGGGACCAGGGATATGCTTACACTTTTGAAAAAGTGTGATTTATGTACAACACTACTATAATCTCATTGTATGGAGACTGCTAATCACTAGCAATCTTCAGCACTGTATTACACAGTTTGTGCTGAAAGATGTTTTAAACAGAGTCCACTATAAAAAAAAAAAAAAAGTTTGAGAGAGAGAGAACCTAAATTTCCTCTACCTAAAAATATGCCAAAATAGGGCACCATGTATGCCTTACTTTGCTAATAATGCATGAAGCATTCCTGTTCAAATCAAAGTTATATCTCAATACTAGTTATATTGTTTCAACATGCTTTTTGTTTTACTGAGCTAATGTGAAGGTTTTTCTGGCTGATTCCATGTGAAAAAAACTGAAAGACAAATGGTGCTCAGTGTCCCAACTTACCTAATATTCTGCACACATCATCACAGTTCTGGTTTATTTCATGTAACCACCGTTTAACATTTACAAAGGACTCGGCACTAGTTACGTCATAAACAACAATTACACCATGGGTTCCTCTGTAATACCTGAAAAACAAAAGAAAAATCTCATTTGTGATCACTCATATTGATAATTCACAGCAGATAGTGTGTGCCAGCGAGAATAGCAAGACCGTTACAATGAAGATTGTGTCCATGACAGTGCGGAGGACATTATTTAAAAAAAAAAAAATCTATTTTAATGATAGCTGAAAATCAAGAACATCTAATGCTGTCATTCAGGCTCCATCGTATTCTGTGAAATTATAGAAATCATACAGAAATCCCTGCATCCCTGACACCCTCTTAAAGTCTCTTAAATTACCATGACAATGTTTTGCCACTAGGTGGAAGCAGAGTAGCTGATTAACTGCAGAGGAACGCATTGGAAGCTTGAATCACAGCTACCACACAGGCACAGTGAAATACTAATTAAAAATAAAATAAAAAAAAGGAAACAGCCAAGTGAGGGAGGCAATGGGATGAGAGTGCAATTACAGAAATAGCTAAGCATCAACTGAGGATTCCTTCATCTTTAATATCAGAAGAAAACAGGTTTCTGGGTGATGAGCTCTCATCATCTGCACATGCCACATACAAATGTATATTTTATGTATGAATTACCAAACTATCAGTTCATTTTAAATATGTCTGAAGCATGTACAGGAAGGGCTGAAACATAAACAAAATGAAGGATGGGACAAGGCCTCAGGCTCAGACAGCTGCCTAAATCATCACTTGCATCTGCTGTGCTCGCCACCCCCACCCTTTTGTCACCACCGGCATTTCCTGTTTGTGGTTGGGCCTATTCTTAATCAGGAAGTGATGTCAGACAGACAGGAAACCAAGTTAGAGGGATCAGCTCCTACACATCCAGCCAACAGTCATTGTAAAGGATGTGTTTGACAGACTATTCTGTAACACACACTGCAGAGGAGCCGAGACATTGCAGTAGCAGTAGTAATGTGCGACATCTATGCAGTACAACAATGAGTAAAGCTGTGGCAGAACTAAAACTCATAAACATTACAGGTTTATTAGGACAGTAAGAAGTAGCTGAAAGTTCTGAGGTGAACTACAGAAGAACCTTTTGAACATTACTAAGCTACCCTCCCCAGTACAAATCAGGCACTGGGGAGTAGAGGAGTCACAGCAGTTACAATGAAATCCCAACAAATTAATGTTATTTTAGTCAAAATTGGCCCTACAGTGTGTGCGTTTGTTTGCCCTGCAATGGATTGGCGCCCTGTCCAGGTACTGTTTTTGCATTGTGGCTGATTGCTGAGAATTAGTTCCAGCTTCCCTGTGATCCTGCATTGCAGAAGTGGTTTAGGAAGATGTATGGATGGACGGACAAATAGTTTGATCTAATTAAGTAAGCCATTTCAATGTAAATGAAAAGAAAAAAAGCCAGCTAAAGGATTTAATGCTGTGTGCAAGGAATACACTAAGCTGCAGGATTTAACCACACATCAAAATCCACTTAGTCAAACAGTAAGCTAAACGGTGCAAATACAGTTCTGAGAGGAGCTTGCTTTAGCCAAGATTTCAGACTGGCAACAAAGATTTGAAAAACACGGAAGGACTCTTGCACTCTGAACTTAGGTATGAAGTATGTTAAGGCAGGGCTCATAGGAACACAGTCACATCATTAAAAAGAACAAGCTGTCTGTGTGTTGTGATACGTCTGTACAGGCCAATGTTCTTTAAAGCTGTTATCTGGCTCTTGAAGGCCTGATGTAAGATTTCAGAACTCTTTTACAATCTATGTAATTCAAAAGTCATATCATCCAAATGCAAATGAACACTTCCTAATCTACTGTAAGGCATTTGTCTAGCTAAGTAAACAAAGAGATTAAGTCTTGTGCAGCTTTTGTGATCCCTCGGGCAGATGTAAGGGTGCATGTAGGCCAAGCCTCAAAGAGTTCTTAGTGGGATACACTTCCACAGGATGCTCAACAGTTCACTTGTGTATTTTATTAGACCTATTTATCATGGCACTGGAAATTGGCAACATGTTAGTTGGATATGCAAGTGAGAGTTTCACTGTACTACGACATCTTGATGTGGGCACAGCCAGTGTGGACTGGGAAAGCCAAAGTGGCCATGTTTTCTAAGAGCAAGAGTCCACAACGGCTACCTTATTGCTTTCCAAGTAAGGATATTCTTATTGTACCTTTTGTAGCACTTGTACGAGCTACTTGATTTTCTTCACATCTTTCATCAAAGAGACAATTTAGAAGGCCATACAACACACTTTGGAAGCAGTGCTAAGACTTTGACTAGACAGATGTCACAGGGTAGTAAACTCTCTAAATCTGATATGACATCTATGCAGTTAATACACATTGTCAATTTTCCAGTATACAGTGAGCATGATGGCTAACAGACTCATCCTTTGTGCATGTGCTGACCGCTATATATAGATGTGCTCAGTGGACAAAAGGATGTGGCTGGTAGAAATATGTGGTTTTATTTGTTTCGTGGTAATGAGTGAGCAGCACATTATTTTCTAATTGAGATTTCAATTTTAAGTTATTGTAAACAAGATTACATCAAAAATTCAGGCGAGGAATACAAGGGTGGCCAGAAGGATCTAGCTGGGTGCGAGAGCAAACTTTCATATACAAAGTTTATACAGATAGTAGTTAGATAGTATATAGATAGTGTAGATATATAGTTTAGATAAATAATCTTACTGCTTGTGTGCAATTTCTTTATCACTTCACAGTATGTTAGCTTTGCAGTCTTTATCCACACTAATTTACCTGATGTGATCCTGAACTGGATCAAGCAGATTAGAGAATGGCAAGATTTATTTGGCCTGATACTTCAGCAACAGAGTTGGCTAAGATGTTCTCTGCAGATAATAAAAACAGATAAATACCAACAATCCCTTTGGACTAATAATGCATGGTGGTGAAGGTGGAAACGGCTTCATTTGAAGTAGAGCACTATTGAAACTAGGAATATTTTCATTTGTGTTTAGACTTAATTTGATCTGCAATGTGTAAGAAACTTGGAACTAATGTGGTAAAGAACATTTCTTGTCATTAGTTGAGTGATGGCTACTTGTTTATGAGATTCACTCTGTATTCTCACAAATAAATACCAGTAACACTGACAACATCATTTTTGGAAAAGAACAACACTACTATTGCAGAAGTACTGCTCAAGAAGTAAAATGGTTGAAAATCTCAACCCTTCACCTCCCTGTCTCTAACAGCGCTACAAGAGTCCTGCCCCTCCACTGTATGCACTTCCCTCATTCTGGAGGAATGCATCATGAGCAGATGTCCATCTCTGCTAGAAGAGCATCTCTGAAGGTAGACTTGTACAATAGGTGGGTTGGATAGTTTGTTGATTCTAACCTATCTCTCCCTGAGAAGAAGCACTGTGTCACACTCAGGATGTCACAAATCTCAAAAGTCTACAAAGACAGCCAGTGTGTCATATGGAAAATATTGTCACTCTTATTAGGGCAGCCCATGTTGAAGCCATTGCAGTTAAAGAACAAGCTTTCACAGACACCAAAACATCTTGTCAGAAAGAAATCATTTTGAAAATGAAAGCACTTATGAAGCCCAGAAAGAGAACATGTCACCCTGCTTCTCAGCTAAAGGCAAAACAAGTCACACAGAAAGAAAGATACAGAGTAATTTTTACTGGTGGCCTACTGCCACACAAACCAAACCTTCCAATTTGATTGCTATCCTTAATTGTTAAGAATTCAGATGAGTAAGGCATGCAGCAGAAGTTCAGAGGACCTTATGTAACACCTTTTGTCACATGTCCCTTATTCACTGCTGCTTTATTAGCACCTCCGCTAACCCAGCACAGCCGATACAAACTTCTTCTGTACAACAGTAAAACAGCAATTTGCCGGAGCCTCAAAGCCCACAGTAGTCCAGCTGCTCTTGCCCATTTCATATTCAAATCCTGTCGTCTACATAGCGAGTCTGAAGTAACACGTTCTTTGAGACATGACACCATCTGTGCTTAAGAAAAGAGAAAGAAGCCAGGATCTGCTGCCCAATGTTCAGTTCCTGCCAAACGGGGGAAGCTGACAGAGATAGGACATTAGCATGGTGTTGTTTTGCCAACTATAATAAATAAATAAATAAATAAAACAAAATCACCCAAAGTATGACATCTACAACCTGGGAAAGGAGGCTGTATGAGCAAATTCCATGATGCCAGCAAGTCCTACTTAAATAAGGGAATAATGAATCTGCCGCTGGACAGTAAGCGATTGGAACAGCACAAGGAAAGCAGGATTGACTTTATAGGTCCAGGGTCTTAATGCAGCACAGTAACGTAACTGTTAGGGCGAGCACCATTAATCAATATACGGTATGTAAAGAACAGCCAGATAGCCACGCGCAACTTAGCTCAGCACATTTCTTTGCAGTTACTGCCACAGGGTAAGACCTCACACTACTTACGACACCATTGCCAAAACACACAAAATAAAGCCCAAAGCTAATTAGCCCCGGGGTGGGGGCTGTGTGAGCGCAGCTTCACAAATGAAGTTCACCTCTACAATTGTGGGGTAGCTGTTCGTTTTTCCTCCCCACGTTCTCTTCTGTTCTTAATATTGTTGTCGTCTTCCTTTTAGTTTTTGAACACCCTTCCTTCCTGCCAGACAGGCCCAACTTCCAACCTCAGCAACCACTTAAAACACAACTGTGGTCAAGGCGAACCAAAAAATGGGATTAATAAAATTATCTAAAATTACTGAGACCATAAGACCACAGGTCACTATGAATGGTCGACACTTGCCAAATCAGGAGCAATGGCCCCACAGGTCTCCGTGTTTGGATACACCTCTGTCACCTAAGAGCTTGAGTGATGTAGTCCAGCCTTCCATAATGCTCTAAATGCCAATACTACAGTGTGGCACCCCTTAGAGCGCCAAACTACTGGGCATTGACTAAATATATTTAACACATTTCTTTTCTTATTAGGGCTTTTTCTCACTCATCTTCACTTGACCAGACTACCAGTCCACATTTTAAATGTACTCCTACCATAGGCTGGACTCTCCTTTCTGATCTCCAACTACACCATCGGACACCGAAACGACAGTGGTATTCTTTTCCAAGGAATGAAGAGAGACCATTTTTAATTGAAAGGAGATCTGGCTTTCTTTAAAACCATTCTCTAGGATTTTTTATCTAAAATTACTTTTTATAGCAGGGATTACATGATGTACTAGGTGCAAGTGACAATGCATGGCGCCTCTGCTGGTCACATTGACATCTGCACCCTTATCTATGTAAATAAATAAATAAAAACATAAATAAGGGGTAGCTTGTGAAGCAGAGGGTATAATTAGCAAAGTCCTGTACATACAGCAACTTTTAGAATTCTTAATTCTTAAAGAAGCAAAACTCACACTGCTGGGTACCTGCAAATCATTCAGATTGTGAGCAGACTCGTGCCACTTCATGAAGTAAGGCATCTCCAGAGATGCTACAGGTTATTGTTCTTGTTACTAAAGAAATATATTAGGGAATGAGAAGATGGGGTACAAACTGTGACACTTTGCTTAGTCAGTAGGAAGCCACATTTCCTATTAACAGGCAAATTAATTACACCATTCAATTAAGGCTTAAAAAGAAGGAGTTTTCTGGTGGCTCTTCTTATCTGGATTTGCTGACCACCATGTCTGAAGAGGTCAGGGAGTGCAGTAGTTCCACTCAGCTACACCATGTGCAGACCTAGATGTGGTTCATTTGCTTAAACATGTCTATACCAGATACCAAATAGCTGGTGTTTATCGAAATGAGCACTAATTACAATTTAAGCACCAGTAGGCCCCCATCCCACAGAAAGGCCGTCCCATCCTCCAACTAGGGCCTGAGAGTTTGAGGCAAGCATTGTTAACTCTGGATTATGTGGAAGCTGGCTTATTAGGAGCTCATGGGCACCGCCAGAAAAGAGCTTGAGCCTCCCAATAGAAGTAAGCAGGTGGTGACCTGTCAAGATTAGCTCCAAGATCTGTCATGGGCAGCTTTAACACAGGAGAGCAACTCCGATGCCCCTCTCACTTCACTGGTCATGTGCCAGACCACTGGGTTAGGCAATCAGTTAGGGTTTGTGATTGTCACAGGTAAGACCAGCTGTACACAAAGATCCCCACAAGTGTTAATGTTTGTATGGCTGGCTCATCGGACTGCCAGGCTCAGCGTCTACAGTTCAGTGCCTGAGAGAGGAGACATTTAAAATTACGTCACATTGTGCTTTACCGTCACCAGAGCAATAGTCGACTTGCTAGCTTGCCAAAGCAGAACTGGTGCAGACCACTAATTTCATATATTTCTAAATTTGGCCTCAACAGAAATCCAAATTTAGAAATAAACCACAAAAATATAAGGAAAAAAAAACCTTATCAGAGGCAAAACCTGCCAAATGAATAAGACAACAAATGTGCCAGTATAAAATATGGCAAATGAGGTGCCCCCAGAAAAGCACTGAAGTCCAAATTCACGGTCAACCATCATGTATAAGGAAGCAAAGCACTGCAGAATTCCAAACTTTCACAAAGCATTCCTAGATAGCTAACAGTATTGTGCTCTTTCCAGTTCCCATAATCCTCCTCTCTAACAGGGTCACTTGCAGGTCACGGCCTTGCACCGCTGCAGCTTGACCGAGACGAGGCAAAACTATTTTTGAAAACCGTTTGATAAGAAAAATTCAGGAGTTTTTCTTTGACACGTGATTACAATCCTCCCACGCCAAAATCGTTGTGCAAAATGTTCTGCAAGAAAAGCAATCAGCTGGGTGCCCAAGAAGTGCGAGAAGAACATGGAAGAGAAACAGATAAATAAGCCAACCTGCCCACCACAGGCGCTTGATAACAAGACACAAGGCTGTGTCCATTTAGCCCTCCACCCCAGGGCAGCTCCTTACACTTACGTTGATGTGATGGTGCGGAATCGCTCCTGTCCAGCCGTGTCCCATATTTGTAGCTTCACTTTCTCCCCGTTGATTTCCACAGTCCTGATCTTAAAGTCTACCCCAATGGTGGTGATGTAGCTACCTGTGAAAATGAAAGGGTGTACACCTGGGTTTACCACACTGTCATCACCAAACTATGTTATGACCATCTGAGTACAATTCATAAAAGATATTATTGTGGATGACTGCAAGTAGAGAGTGATGGGAGCTTGAGAACTCAAACTGTAGAAACAGACCAAGCCAAAGGCTAACTGCAAAACTTCCCACCTGAAAAAGTGTTGTCTGCAAACCGCAATAAGAGGCTGCTCTTCCCGACACCTGAAATGCAAAGTGGGGGACATGTTAAAAGAAGGCAAGGCAGGGAGGCCACTACCCCAACAGCCACCTAAAACCCAGTTTTAGTGTCCAGCATCCTTTTACTGACTGCTTGTTTCCAGTCTTGTGCATGCTAGTCCTGGAAAAAGTTCAAGACCCCACATGACACGGACTTGCTGTTTTATGTTATTTCTCCCCTCCTGCTGCACATCAAAGCACTCCTTTACCCTTGTATAATTATTTTCTGAAAGACACCACATACACCTCAAGCTCAACCTCTGGGAAGAAGTTCAACAAAGCAAGAGGACTTTCATCAAACTGCAGCATTAGGCTAAGAAGGGCCACAGAGATTAAAAAAAAAAGGGAGATCTTGCTTTCATCAAACTGCAGCATTAGGCTAAGAAGGGCCACAGAGATTAAAAAAAAAAAGGGAGAAGTGAGGAACGGGGACTCTCATAAACCCAATATTAAAAAGCCAGTTGCATAGGTGGTGCTTCAGTGGTTTAGAGCTGGGAGTGAGAAGACTGATGCCTTGTGGGATTCTGGCAGCTTGTTAACCTCTTTTGTTCTTGTCTGTTACAGGAACACCTAACTGGGTCAAGATGAGCCCTCACAGTGGTCTCACTCACAACCCTAGAGAAAGATGTATGCCATGGAGAAGGCCTGAATTACTTGAAGAAGTACCAAGCAGAGATAATGATCCTCGCTGGAAGGAACAAGAGTTGCATGGTTGCATGGTATGGAAAAGGTGCTGCAAAAGATGGCACACATATTCAGATATCCCAGCAGTCCATCTCACACCCACACTGCACAGCTTTCATGATCTTTCACTTTCCATGACCGTAAAGCCCGTACCAAGAAGACTCTTGATGGTATAGCATGTCTGGCAGCCCTCCATCTTACCCCATAGGTAAACCACACAGCACTCAACTCAACTCTTGATCCTAAATCTGTCCCACTTACTGACATTTTTCTGGCCATGCTGTACACTGCCTGGAACAAATAATGAAAACTCACTTGTCTCCAAACCACCTGGCAATATGAGGCGTACAATAAACTAATTTTATGACAGCACCTTGGAACACACATGAAACAGAACGGTATTCACTACACAGCAGGTCAACTCAGACAAAAACCTGAACACCTACAGCATGGCCAGGACAACAACCCTTCTTCTGTCCCTTAATTCTTTATGTTTGTGAATATATAATATAAGCAGCCCAAATTGCCTTCAAATGCGTCACATCCAAGACTCTGCAGTACTTTGCGTCGGATGAACTCCAGTTTCTCGCCATCTTGAAACTGGAGTATTCAGGAGTACATGCTCAAGCAATTTCTATAATTCCATCTTATTCAGTTATTTGATGTAGTACACACTTATAAAAAAAAAAAAGGTGACCAAAAGCCCCACACAAGTAAGACCTCATGAGTAGGTCTCAGGATGTCCACAAGTGTAACTTTTAAATGCCAGTTTACTGCCAGGTCTGTAAGCAGACTGCCGATACCAAACCTAACAACATTAAAGACTTCAGTCCCAGTTCAAATCCTAACTCTGTCTCACTATGCACAAGTCACTTAACCTACAGGTGCTCCAACTATGAATAAGAAAAAAGTGTATAAGTTGCTTTGATTCAGACAATCAGCCAATAATCCAGTAACAACAGTAAAAGCATAATAAAGAGGTCTGTGGGTCAAGTCCTGCAAAGACATCAGGGACTTGATGATCTATTAGCTCTACATGCTTCTTACCTTCTGGTCAGAGTATCCCCTCCAATCGGCCCCCTGGACTTACCAAGTAGGACCCTTTCAAGACAGACAAAATTATCACCACAGACCAAAGTTTGTTATGAAATACACCAAACACATTTAATGATTGCATGCTCCCAACCTCTCTCTCTGTTATTTTAAAATTTTCCCATAATGTTAAAATTGTGTCTTTCCTATACTGAAATTTCCTTTTTAAAATTTTTAAAAAGTTAAGATTCCTGGATCTGGTCTACTCCAAGATCAGGAGAGGTTAAAGAAAAGGGATGGACATATGAATGTGATAGTAGAACTACTTCCTTAGCAGCAACATGTGGTGTACAGAGTGTACATCAGGAGTGACAAATCGCCTACTGCGACCATGGCTCCACTGAACTTGCTCATGATGTAAAACCCTGGCGTCCAGCTCAACTAACACACTTGTTCCTTCTCTGTTTCCTTAGTGTTTGGCCAAACACATCTGTCAACATTCCAGAGGCTGACATCATCTCTGCCAGCTGCAGTACAGGGTGGAGTGAGGCGACGTCGTCTAAAGAGTGTGACATCACCTTAGAAGATGGCAGAGCAGGCCTGAGGCCGACATTCTTGAGTAAGTTAGCTGACACCACCTTCAGTGACGCCTTGTGTACTGAGCAGAGCAGACTTAAACTCACCTGAGGGCCGAGTATCATGCAGTGCTGGATGGAAAGGGTGTTGTTCTGATGTAGTAGACCACCATGAAGGGTGGGCGATGGGGCAGGAGTTCCCCGAGTTCATTCCTGGTGTGCCACTGTGGCTACAGGCTTTCCTTTCAACCACTTTCACAAATTGGGGTGGGGGTTAGAGAGGATAAATCTTAATGTCTCATCAATCAAATTGTTATGTTTTTCTAGTGGCATATTTACATTCAAAAGAAATTTCAAAGTTGTAAACACATTCTTTTACCATATTTATTTGCATTCACCTCATTACTCTGGAGTTTACTCCTTAAGTTGTATCCAAATCCCGACTATTTTTCATTTGCACCCACGTCTGCACTGCTCATCATTTTGAATGTTAAAGGAAAACAGCTACCTAAGTGTGTGCTCATTAGTAATTAAAGGCTTAACAAAGGAATCCTCGAGTTCAGTGCTGCTGACCACCTTAACTACAGGCCATCTTCTGCTTTTAATTGGAACCCTGCTTTATTAAAGAAGCTTTAATTACCATATTTCTGCCTTTTTTGTGGCAATCTGTAAATTACAAAATGGGTTTGCTGCATTTTTAGAAGGTAGCGAACATTTGTGTTTGTGTGACATTAAGTATGTCCCTTTTCTTGCTTTTTTAAAAAAATTTGCCCTTTATCATTTAAACTTTTTCTTATTGAATAGCTCACAAGTGAGTTGTATACTCAAGTAGCTGCTTCCCTTTAATAATATTTAGTGTCATTTTGAGCAATGTCTGTAGTGCTCACCACTAACTCTGTCAGTTATTGAGTACAATTAAAGGAGTAAAGAAAGGTAACATTTAAAAGATATAGCAATAAAATGCTGATTTCTGAATGTTGTTTACAAGTAAACATGTTGGAATGAAAACCCATAGCCACAGTGGAACCCCTTCCCCAGAACAAGGGGCTTCCAACTTAAGGCCTCAGGGATCTCCGTGTCTTGTGGTTTTCATTCCAAACAATGTAGTAATAGGAAGATTGTACTTTAAATTGTGCACTGTGCTGAACTGAACCCATGGTTGCCCTGTTTTTGACATTCTGTTATGCTGACCATAGTAAACAGGTTGTTATTTTGGATAATTCAGTGAACAGGACTGGCAGACTCAACAGCCTGTTCTCATCACATGCATTGTGTTTCCCAAATGTCTTCAGTATGGGTGATCACCATTGCAATTGTTCATTTTCTCTATACGGCACCTTTCGTGTGCTCAAAGTGCTTACCAAATCCATAATACATTACACATTTACAATCAAAACACACAGCAAGACAGATATGTAACCCAAACTGGCATTGTTTTACCGTCTAGGATATGAAACAGTCAAGCTTAACATAGGATTCTTAGTGACACTATGGGGACATAATTGTTCAGAACATGAACAATACATTCAGATGACCATGCAGTGGACATCCAAAGAAAAGTCATCTAAATAAACATGTAAAGGCAGATGTCAGCCTGAAACGAAAACTGGCAGCTGCAAAAGTCACTAAAGGCCTAACATCTGAGATGCATGCTGTGGGGGTGGCCTCACTGACACCTGTGCGGACCCTCATGCACTCTGGGGAGTTGTTTGTTTTGGTTTGGTTTTCTTTTCTTGCAGCGTCACCATCTTGAATGCAACATTAACAAAGGTGGAGGCGAGAACATACTCAAGGAGAAATGACAAATGCAAAACATTCAACACCACAAGAAAGTGAAAGAGAATGAGAAAGTGAGACAGCCCTCAAAATTCCTGTCTAGCAAGCCTTCAGATGAGTCCTGTGTGGGGCGGAGAGTCCTGAATGCAAACAGCCGCATAGAGCCGGCATCGCCCACTGGGCTCTGCTCCCTAATTGACCCTGTCTGCCGGGGGTCTCACATCAGATTCACATACATCAGACACAGGATATGAAAAAGGTTAATATGTGGCAAACCGTATGGATTTGTTCAGCTCATTCTGATCAAGTGCACTGCAATTTCAGAACTCGGCCTGCTATACAATAATTAAAAATATGGGTTTGGGCTGCAACATAAAACAGCACCAGTAGTGTTTAATGTTAAATAGAAACTATAACCCAAGTCAGCCACCTTTTTGAAAAGACTGTTATGGAGGCAAACAATTAGTTTAATTTAGATGGAAGAGATCTGAAAGCAGGTCCATCATGTGGCACAACATGCCCACCGCAGGCACTGAGTCGTCTGCTAGAAAACTGAATGAACTGGCAAATCTCAAGCAGCAAGTAGAAGAGCATCCACATTTGTGCATGGTGAGCTACCAACAGGTAAAACAAATGAGCTCAAGAGTGCCAGTGCAGCAGCTTAACAACATCTAGACATCAATATGCCCAGCACACAAGTAACAAAACTAACAACTATTTCTACTAGTGCAGGAAATGAAGAAAGGGCACAGTACGGTGAAATTCTTAATTGTATCTCCAACCAAACATATATGTCAACACATTCAGGCGCCTTGACAGACAAGAACATATAAAGATACAACTCTTCCTTAAAAAGCTGTTGCATCTTTTCTACAGCTGAAGGTGGCTTTTAACATGTCAACATCCAATTCTGAGCAACACCAGTTAACAAGAAAAACATAGATGAGTGGTGATGGAGAGGCATCCCACCCAAGGTCAAGACTTTGAACTAAATAAAAGTAGCAACAGAACTGTGACATGTGCAGGGCACAGTGACACACATGTCCGACCAACACAACACCATTGTAAACAAGAAGCGGTCAAAATAAAGGTCTTATTTAACAGAAAGCACAAATCAGCTTACCTGATCAATGCCTTAGGTTTCTTTGTGGCTTCTGTATCCCCAATAACCTGACACCAAACGGGGAAAAACCAGCAACTTCTAATTATTAAAGTGAGACACCTTGCTTAGCAATTGCCATTGTTCTACACAACCCAATACAGTACCAATGTACTCTGAATGCCAACCTGAAGTGCTTCTACTAATAGTGTCTTAGGATATAGTGCCTTTCCAAACAGAATCTCATTTCTTAAAGTTCTTCTACTAACTAAACCCTCAGATATAGTACCTTTTCAAACAGAATTACACCCTGAAGACCTACTAACACCTCCACAGGATATAGTGCCTTTCCACACACTGAACCTTGTCTCTCAAAATCCTTCTACTAAATACAACTGAGGATGTAGAGCCTTTCCATAGTCAATCTCAACCCACAGTTCTTCTGCGATCATTATTTCCCCATTTTCTGCCCTGGCAGGAGTCCACAGACCCTGAGGGTCACACAACGCAGTCCAATGACTTGACTATTCAATATGAAATTGTAAAGCTACAGATACAAGAGATCAATGTGCACTGTAAACGCTGTGGGGGTCTTTTCTGAAATTCACTCAGGGAGACCCTCCCTCATTAACCACTACCAAAGGATTCGAACTCGGAGCCCATATACGGCAGCAGGTTCACAAGGTCTCCCAGCTTCGCTCCTGTTGCCCCCGTTCTCGAGGAAAGGATTGCTGTTTTGATGGGTCACGTTAGAATGGTGTCATCAAGGACGTTAAAGAATATAGCGCCTTTCCACATACAGCCACACCTCCCAACGCTTCCTCCCTTCTATACAACTTTTGCCGTGAAGGTCAGCCAAGAACCTGACACGCCAGGACTAACTAAACCTGCAGTCTGGCGAAGTGCAGTCCAGCGACTTGACCACCCAACAGGAATTCCACCAAAAAATCTTCAAGCCCACAGCGCAGGGTCGAGCCGATCGGAGCTCACAAGCCCGCGCTCTGCTTTGACTCATCGTCCTCCTGCTGCCCCCTTGTCCTTCTCTTGGCCATTTGCTACGATTCTTCTCATCAAAAAATTCAGCGCTTTCTGGACCCGCGTAATCAGTTCAGAGTGTAGGTGCAGCCAATGCAAGCCCCTTCAGGACTGGACGCCAGCCGTAAACTTGAAACGATCGCCACCCGTCAGAAGTCCCAAAGGTACGTTCAGGTAATACACCGACATTCGTGGACTGCTTCCTGCTGGCACCCCGAGAAGCCGCCGTCAAACATTCAGTGCCTTTCAGAATTACACGAGTAGCACCTCCCTCCTGACGGTCCGTCCTTGCCCTAGGTTCCTCTGTTCGCCCTCTCCCGTGAACTTGTGCCTTAACGGCGCCTCTCGTCTTCAACCCCGGGCCTCTTACTTCCTTGAAGCCCGGAGCTTTCCCAGCCCTGATATGCGCGGCGCAGACGTCCGCGTTTCGATTTGCGCGTAGCTCCGCCCCATACCGATTCCGAGACCATGGTCTACCTCTCCGTGGCGGTTTTTCCCCTTCGCCGGCTTCCAAGCCTGACCCCACCGAGATGACCACCCGGCATCTTTATGGCTACGGCAAAAGAGGCGGGGGAAACGAGGCCTGCTGTTCATCCCGCCTCCACGGCTTTTCCTTACCGCTGTCGCCGATGATGAGCAGCTTGAAGAGGTAATCGTAATCCCTGGCCATGCCGGCGCTCGGACGATCCCCTCCAGGTTTCCGATTTGCCCCACGTAACCCGCAGTATGCTCCCCGGCCTTCCTGAGACTCTCCCTTCCCCAATACGTGAGTGCTGTTTCTGGCCGGCCGGTGACTTCTCTATGCAGGCTTTCTCGCCGTCACACTCAGCCGGAAACTCCGCTTCGCGGATGGGATCGGTCTACAGCCCAACCCTCGGCGGCTGCGCCGGCGCACGAGCAACAGTCAAACCCTCTACCTGAGTGCCGCCCCTGGTGGGCGGAGGCAAAACCGAGCCGGGGAGCTCCAGATGTCGAGCGCTGGGTGCAGAAGAAAGAGAGGGAACAACAAGAGGTGTGCAGACCGCATACTGGCAACTGGAGCAACACTCACAAAAAAATCTAAAGCGAGGAATCTGGAACTGGGGGCACCGCGACCCTCACCAGGAGGACTTGTTTCAGATGACACAAAGAGCGAGCAATCAGGGTTCAATTGCATTTTGAGGGATCCCCGATTTAACATGAAGTAAACCGCACAACGACCATAGGGCACTGAAGCAGCGCCCGCTGCACTTTACTTGTTCTGGAGTGACCGGCGCTCATTTACGTCATTTGTAGAAATCAAAATGCCTTCACAATGACACTTTCACATCCCTAATTTCTGGCCTAAAGCTTCTCCTAAATTGCAGACAGTGTGGACCACAAGTTAGCAGTTGCTGATAAGTCAGACCACAGCCACACAGAGGGACTGCCATCATACAGCATGCAAAGTCAACAAAAGCTTTAACAAGACAATGGCAGTGAGACCCAAATTTGCTAACTGGTGAACAAGCACAGCAAAACCCACCACATGCAACTGGTACAAATACACTTCGCAGGGGCAATGGTAAATTAAGGGATTTCTACTTTAAGTGAGCTGCTGGGCCTGTGCTTTGGGGATGTTTACATCACAAAACACTCAACTTACCCAGATGAACACCAGTGTCCAATCACAGACTCCGTAGTGGAGAAAGCAAGCATAAAACAAGTTAACTTCCTATATTATATTGTATTCTGGCTTTACATGCAACTCCCGAAATGGTTTGGTGCATCTTCCTGACCTTGACTTTATTTGGCATTCATATAGTGTGCTGAACTGAAGAGGAGCAATAAACTAAATCTTCAAGCATTGTTACCTACATATCTGTAAAACTCATCTTCACCTTTGAGGTACTTCATTTAACAGATCATTCTCTAACCCACTTTAACAACATTCCCACCAAATGTTGTGCTTTTATAGTTTGGAACAGGCTGCATCTGCATGTATTTGGGATAAATCCCCTAACCACAAAAATTAGAGACAGTTTTTGGGATTTATAGCTCTGGGTTACACACCAATTAAAAGGTACAAGGCCAAAACATCTCTGACTTTTACTATTTTTCATTCGTATTTTAAGTTTTATTTACATAATGAGAACTCAAGCAGCACTTGCACTGCAGTACTCATAAGAAGCGTGTTTGGATATATGAACGACATCCACCTACCCCCTTAATAAAGCTGTTGTTATACAATAATAAGGAAACATCAGAAACAGACTTATAAGAGGACTAATCTAAAAGCTTCCTACACCACACCATTAGTTGACCTTTTCTTTATGTACCCATTTGGTTTCCACATTCCATGAAACGGAGATGGTGTTTGCCTTGACATCCTGTGTTCCAGCATATTTAGGCTCCATTGGCATTAAAAGTGATGCACACATCCTGAGAATCTTTACATTTCAGATGATAGAAGTACATTCATCTCATCATACATTTTTCCATCCAGTACTGTGCTATATTACCTCCTAAAATGGTAAACTAGACATTACTATTGATAACAGGCAATTAAGCCCATTTTAAAAATGGGGAAAAATATAGTATATCCTGAAATAAAAAGCACAAAAGCAGTACACATGTCAAATGCTGGACAAAACACCAACAACAATTAGGCTTGATGGATACTACATTAGCATTTATTAAATCAGTCCTTTTGTTTTTCCTTCTTAACAATTCTGGCCCAGTGTTATGTTATCTTCAGGTTGAGTCCTTCTCCAAGCTGTGCTGCATGCAGACGTTTTATCACTTAGACTTTCTTCCTCCCTTTTTAAAATGTAAGGAGTTTATGATCAACATCAGTAAGGTGTAAAATTTCAGAATTGAACTGGCAGCCTACTAATTTAGTACCTCCAACCTGGACAAACGAAAATACCAAGAATTAGGCCTGCAAAATCAGTTTTGGCTTCCGAAAGCCAGAGGTCAGAGTAAAACCTAATACTGTTGTGATTTTTTTTGGCGGGGGAGCATGGAAACTAGCCAATCTGTTTGTGATGTTACAAGGACACACGATTATAATACAGTATGTGACCAAGACTTAAAACACAAAGTCAACTGTACACTGCACTGCTAAGCAAATGCATAGTGAAGGGGGATATGGGGGGTGGTGGGGCTTCAAGAGAGCCACACATCGCATTAAAATTCAATTTCACAACCTACATGTTTTATTAGCATAATTTTGCCCGAAATAGTTAAAACCATTGGCCAAGACTGGAGCTATCTGTTACTTGTATGGCCTTTTCTGCAACTCCCTTTCAGGTTGCCTGTTTTTATTTGTGTTTTGAATTGATTTTTATTGAGGAAAGGACTGCTGTTTGATGGATCACGTTAGGATGGTGTCATCAATCTGTTCACTGGAGTCAGGCTGACTGGCCAATTTTCGTAGAGATCGGCGGCATGCCTCATTCAGTAGCTCATTGCTAGCTATGTCCAGAATACTGGTTATGCTCTAGAAAATTTAGATAAAAGAATAATTAGAAACATTGTCTTGGATTTGGTCATTTAACATGCTGGACCGTCTGTCTGTACCTACCTGAAAGACAGCATCACCATCTCGCATCTTGAGCAGGTTGACAATGGCCTGGTCACTGTAGGCTCTCACGCTAGTATTTTTGTCTTTCGTGTTGTCCAGCAGCGCCTTCACTATTGGTTTAATGACTTGAAGCTCCATTGCTGGGGTGGGTTCTTTATTAATCCACCATATCATCTTCTCTGTAACCAGCTTAATGTCACTGGATGAGTTCTGCAAACACTGTGAATTTTCAAAGCAGAAGGAGCATCGATGTCAAAAATGCAAGTGGGAATAAAAGTCAACTAAGACATCTTACTACGTGAAAGTAACAGGCTGAAGCAGAATTGGGCAGCCCTCAAGAGACATCAAGGTCAAGTGGTCAGAGACATAAAAGAATCTTGACTTCTGACATTTTAGAGGTGTTTTAAGTGAACATGTACTACATTCAATTCCTCATTTGCGAATTTCAACTTTACCTTTACAAAATGAGTCACAATCTTTGCAGGCAAGCTTCCTCCTTCACTCATAATGCAGTGCTTCACTAGGAATCCCACTGCCCGAATCCCACTTGTGGCTATGGGAATCTGCATGGAATTAATGGCAAATCAGGATGAAGGACTCACTCATTCACAGCAACACAAACACCTTCAATGTCAAAATATCCACTTACCCTGTCAGCCGATGCACTTGACAAAATGGTGTCTAGGACCAATGTGTTATACTCTGAGCTGCAAAGCTGACTTGGAGCTGCCTTAATGGCAATCGAGAGTGCAACACTACGGCCATGTCTCACCATCCAATCAATACCAGAGGCGTCTGCTATGGAGATAAAAGCACAATGGCAGTGATTAACATCAGGACTGTTATTAGCTCACAGATCATCCATAAAAATCACCATCTCTATGACAATTCTGAGTAGCACATCTAATGGCCGCACTGGTAGAAGCCCAACCAGCCATGTCAAATCTCACCTTTAATGTATCCAAGGTGAGTCTACTTACCTAGCAAGTGTTGCAGAAGGACAATTCTGAGCTCATCATCTGGCAGGAAGGCACACAACTCCCCAAGGCACCCTGCAGTTGCCATTCGAGTTGCATCCTGGGTAAACAAAGACATGAGGTGAATGACATTTTTAATTTTAAAAACTTAACCATACTTCACTTTTGCTGTATACCTCCTTATCATTAACAGTTCCCACTCACTCTTTAACATTTCTACTGTCTACCCTAAATTAGGTAATAGATAAATTGATAAGCTTCGCTCCCCTAAGTAGTTAGCTATTTTGAAACATCTCTGCAAACAACATTCCACCAATGACACAGCATGCCAGTTTCATTTTAGAAGCCTGTCTTAAGTACTCTCGGTGAACATAGAGGCACACAGTGCTGATCAGAAATGACTTGCCAGTTCAACCTTTATGAGCAGATTACGTGTTTTTTGTTTTATTTTTTTCCTTTTCTACTCTTTTTATCTCAGTCTACCACTGCAACAGTGCACTAAGCCCACATCCTGTGCAGCCTCTCATACTGAAGTACTTTCTTTTACTCACAGATGGGAGTATTTTGACTTCCTACAGAGGTTTTTTTAAAAGCACAACCCGCCTCCGTCAAGATGTCAGTGTCACATGGGCCTCTTCAAGTGTGAAAAGTGAGGAGGCTTTTAGAAATGGAAACAAACCTCTAAAAGAATAAGAATGAATAATCTGGCAGCCCAGTGAGCAGAGGGTAATCATCAAGTACAATTGGCAATCTGACTGCAGGTAGCAAGGAGAAATGGGACACTTGACAATGCCAACGGAAACCAAACAGCAGGGGAGAGAAATGTCACTTATCAGATGACGACAGTGAAGCTACTAAATAGATCTAAGTGGTCAGCTCAGCGGCTAGATGTTGGTGGTTTCTTTTATGCATCTAAAGCAGTTCAGACTACTCAGAAGTATTATAGTAGGTGGCTGTGAACAGCATGATATCCTCCCACTACTGCTGTATCAGCTGCTGCCACTGCTACTGCTCCCATTCACCTGTGTGACATGCTCATATAAGAAAATATCTATATTTGTAAATGTATAAAAGCAAGAGAGAGACAATTCCAACACTTGACTTGGCACCTGAACATGAAACAAACAGTGATAGTAATCGTCTGTGCTGGAGGTGCATGTAAGAAATGTTTAAGAACATAAGGATTCTTAAAGCATGAGCCAAAGCATCATCTCAGTTAAATACCTGACTTCATAAGAACCTCAGGTGAATTCCCAAGTCAGTTCTTGCTTATAGACATTTAGAAAATATCAGTAATGACTTTTGGGGAAAATTTGTGTATTCCTTTTTGCATGAAGTTCACCCAACAGGAGACAAAGTACATCAAGTACAGGCCCTTGTATCACTTTGCCCTTGATGACTTTGTGAAACATGTGGAATTCTTGATCAAGTATATAAAGATACAAGACTGAGAACTGGGAAGCTATTTCATTATCAGTGACATTATAAAACATTTTGCCTACCTCATCATGACCCAGCATGCTCAACAGAGTTGTTGTCATGCTCCTTCTGATAGTAGAATCAACTTTCCCACCAGCTCCCTGGATCACAAACCTGAGGGCCTGTAGCATTGTCTCCCTGCAAGTTAATTATAAAGAACAGGCAAGAGGAAATTTTACAAATACCCGTGCAAGTGGTTCTTATGAAAGTTAGCCATGTGCTACTCGTGATGACCATCAAATACCTGACTCCTGAATCCTCTGCAGAGCGGATTCCATTCAGCTGCTCGGTAAACAGGGGGTCCACCTTGGAGTGAATACTAATGAGTTTTCCAAGGGCCTCAGCAGCACGGAGACGAACACATCGGTTGGAGTCCTGCAGTGCTTTCAGGAATGTGGTCTGCAGCTGGGGCAGGAATGGCTTCAAGGCAATGCCCACCTGCATAAGAGGGTATTAAATTTGGGAAAGTTCCATGTCAAGAAAGAAAATAGGCAAGGGTAACTTGGCCAATGAAATTGTAAGTCTGTCTGAACAATACTGTGGCCTTAAGAGATTCACAAAAAGAGTCCCCACTGTAAAAGGTGGCCCATATCTGGCAGAAGCTCAATACAAGCCCAATCCAGGCAGATCTACAGCAGCTCACTGTTCTTGTGCAACAATGTCTTATAGATATGGTCCACCTACAGTATAATATACAGTGTTTCAGTCACCTACTCCAGGGGAAAAAGACATTATGCACCTTTAGCCAAAATCTACAGTATGTGGGCTGAAACCATTGCTCTATAAGCTTACCATTATCTAAGGGCAAAAACTGGGCAGCAATTACAATATGCTAAAACAAGAAATACTAAAAACATTAGAAGTTAAACCTGCCATTAAGGGCTGTCGCTTCAATATCCAGATAGGAATCAGCTTTCTGAGGTATGTTACCTCACCACTAAACACATGGAAGCACAGTAATGATACCATTTGCATGGTGACTGACTGACTGACTGACTAGTCCAGTGACTCTCAAGCTTCTCTTCACAGGATCGTAACATAGATGCAGATGCTTCTCCAATCCCATGAAAAAGAAAAATATCAGCAGATGGATGCAAGACTAATGGAGCAGGATTAAAGTCGAGTCATGCTAGAGCAACACAGAAAATCCTTATCGTGTCAAGGAGCTGCCCAATGCTACCGAAAGGACACCAGGCCAGGGTCACCTACTGCTGACAGAATGACAAGGTGAGGGACTGACACGGACAAATCCATTTAATTTTACAAGTGTTTCCCTTTTATTGAAAGTCTCCGCACAAATACTTTAAATAATCAAGCCATAAAAACCTCATATGGGAAGGCTGCCATTTGACTGCTGTGCCTGCAGCAAAGTGTCAAAAAGTACAAACATTCCAAATATCCGGAGTACACTAAAACATAATATAAAACACAGCATACCAAAAAAAACACATTTACTTATACGGCACTCCAAATGCTTTACAAAGAGTTAAAGAAAATTGATAAAAAAATCAATAAAACGTAGAAATTGAGAATGTGTTACAGCATTTTGTAAGATGACGAAATACAGAAGCCATGGAACCATTTGGATCAGAAAAAAGTTAACAACTGTAATTTAGGGAAATGGCCAAGGAGATATATGCAGATTTAAGGGAGTGCTTAGGAAAAGGCAAGAATAAATATATATTTAGAAAAAAAAAAAACAAATGCACACAAGCACACTATAATGCAACATTACCAGACATCTACTGTCCAATGACCCTCTTAAAAATTGTACATGCTCAATAACAATCTATAAATAAAAATGTAAACACTTTTTTCAAATGTATAAATATCAAGCAACATTTTTTTAGGTATTTTACAATGATCTTTTATCGGTTTAGATGTATACAAGTGCTCATCTCATACTTAACTTTGGCTAAGCTGAAAAATGTCAAAACTCAATAAACAGATCTCATGTGATTGAAGGAATCACCTGCATTTAGTGACAGAATAACACTCACATGCAGTGCTAAGAAAGAATAAAACGTGCAGTCTGGAAGACACGGACAGACAGACAGACAGAGACACACATACAAATTAATGAATGGAAATAGTACAAACATGGCACACATCTTTATATGATAACAGTAGATACCGGTCTGGCGCATTAGCCTTGTAGGAAGCCTACGTATTAACCTTTCCACGCCTATACAAAACCTATGAAGAGGCTGGTAGCTCCACATAAGGAGTTAAGAATATTTCCTTAGCATCTCCAAAAAGAACTCCCTACATTCTGGCAACTGTAGCAAATGCTGTCATTTTACATAAGAGCAGTGATTAAGCTGAGCCTGGCAAATGCAGTTAGCAAAATAAATCAGAGGCAAACAAGGTGTTGATGAGTAAGACACAAGAAAAAGGGCAGCACCCAAAGAGGGGTGTTAAATAAATTAACTCGCAGTCTGAATTGGCATCTTTGAGTAGGCACAAGGTTCAAAAAAAAAAAAAGCAACAGTGAAGATAAACAGCCCCTCGGAAGTGGTATATGTGCCACGTCAGTATTAAAAGGTGCCCATGACAGTGCAAAGAACTGCTACTAAGACTGTACACCTTGAGCCATTATTTTAATTTTTCATCATACACAAATGACGACCCAATATAACAGAAGTTTAAAATTAAAAAGAAAGTAAACAAGGTTTTATTTTAAAAATGGGTTCTTCAGCAACAAAGACAAAGAAGCACAGTTAGGAGAACAGCAATTAACAGAAAGCATTTCTTTTTAAAGAAAACCTTCAAATCTGCCCAACAGTTTGGAAGCATCAGGTGAACAGCTATCGATAGACTGAATGGACTCATTCAAATTTGCTCAAGTGTCCAAGTGTCAATCATTTCTTCATCTCGATGCTCAGTACCCTTCACAGACACCAGACAGAAAGTAATGCTCAAGCTGCCATCTCACACTGAGCTCTTAAGCCTGCTTTTAGCTTTTCTGTTGTGAAATGTGAGTATGTTCAGGGGGATGAAGAGTTCAGCCTGGTGTAGGGGAAACAGACATCAAAAGATGTGTCTGTAGGTGTGCGGTGTGACCTGACGTCACAGGTCATGTCCATGCAGATTTATGCTATCCAAAATGTAGTAGTTTAAGATACTGGTGAATGACTGTACTATTATTTAAAATAAAACATTAAAATGAGGAAATCCTAGTGTTTACTCAAGAATCAGGTGTTGATATTAGTGACAACACTGCATCTGGCAGCACAAAAGTCAGGGAGTACAGAGGAGATCAATACATCTTAAGTAATCAATCCGCTACGCTATCCACAAGCAGGACATTTTAGTTCTTCACATATACATTATACAGATATATACCCCTTGCTATTTTGCAGAGGAGATGGGAAAGGAGAGTAGATAATGGTAGCCTTTCAAAACAAAGTAACCGTGAGCAGCAATGAATATATTTACAAGGAGGCAACTGGTAGTTAACGTTGGATCACACAACACAAGTAAATATTTTGGTGTGAAAAGGGACAAATGGACTTAGTGTTTTAGAAAGCACTCCTGCATGGTGATAAGCATAAAAGCAACCCATCAGCCTTTTGATCATCAATTTATTTAAAATCTGAACCCAGCGAAAGTGAGTAGAAGCAGCAAGCTGTGTCGTATTCATACAGTGATGAGTTTGTACAATTATGGAGGAACACAATGGAAAGAAAAAATGAAAAATGTTTACGTCCACTAAAACAAACAAAAACCCTAAAACAGCTCATAGTGACCTAACTAGTAGTTATTTCATTAAAACCAATACACGGACAATAAAGAGCTCCTTTAGGAGTCGTTGGAGGCTTGGAAGACTGTGCATTAGCTGCATGAAGAACTCCCTCCTCATCTGTGGCAATAAGGTATCCCAACCGGAAGCAGCACAGCAGATATAAGAAATGCTTTTGAAATTACTCAGTTTTGTCGATGCATAGCACATTTCAACAACAAAACAACAACAGAATTTGCAGGAATATTGTACCCAGCCTTACCTTGCCCAAAAGCAGGGTAAGTGTTTCCAACAGGGCCACTTTGACATTCCAGCTGAAGCGGTCTCCAAGGATACGAATCAGGGGTCCAGTTATGTTGATTACAGATGGCCGGAGGGCTTCAGCAGATGTTAGCTTGATGACAAGTCCTAAAGCCTTGGCAGCTTCTTCTTTCTGTTCTGGGTTTCCAGTCAGGACACCTTCACGCAAAACTGGAAGGATTGAGGTGACACCCTGGCAAAAAAGCAACACTCATGCCTTTAAGATGATGTAATTTGGGAAGTACATGCCAATAACCAATATTACAGCATGAGTTAAAAATAAAAAGCACCACCAAAAATACCCATGCATCACATTTAAAGAGTAAATCCTGGGTTACAGTCTCAACCCTGGTACATAATACTAAATACTTTCTACTCAAAATGGCTTAAGATGACGATGCCGTTACCATTGAAAACAGACAGAGCAAAATTTATGAGTAGAAAGTAGAGCCACTTATAAAAGGGGGAAGAGCTGAGGTGTATGGGTCATTCACTAGCTAATCAAACAAGAGTTGGGGCCTTACTAACTTAAAAAAAGTGCCCCAAACAGTGTAAATTGTTTTTTTTATTTAATTTGTAGTCCAAAACAGTGGTGGCTTACCTTTTTAGGTAGGCAGAATCCTGGCAAGTTCTCACCTTTGGCCTCATTCCCAGCAATTCGAATGTCTCGATGTAAGTCATCAATGAGTGCCAGCTGGCTCGAGGCATCTAATTTCTAGAGAAAACAAGTGGGTGAGATCTGTAACTGCCAATGAACGACTACAAATTTCTACAAAACAAATCCTCAAGTGTAAGTACAAGGTCCTGAGGCTGGGAAATCACATTCCTGCTTCATAAGACGAGAATCAAGCAAGACCACAAATGGCTTTAGGGTTTACTGCTCAGAATCATTGTTGTGTAGCAGCCCCATTGTTTTTAAAGAGAGAGAGAGTTTAGGAGCATGCACTTTGACTGCAATTGCATAGAATTTCTGATTACCACCAAACCCTGCATCAGTTTTTTTTGTCCATCTTCTTCTACCCAGCTATTTTTTTTCTCCTATCCATAATACAAAATGTGGGGGGACTGAACCTAAATTAAACCATCAACAAACTGACAACCTTTTAAAGAGTGTTAAGAAATATATAAATTTAAGTTTGTTTCACCTGTCACATCTTTTAATACAAGAGAGAAAAAAAATACAATATATAAACTAAAATGCACTTGACATGATGGTTAGAACACACACTGTTTAAGAGGTATTGACACAAAAGCATATTCCCGCTATACCTCAAGCTACACTGTCCACAGTAAAGCAGCACTACATGTGGATTCAACTAGGGGGAGACCACTTCAACAGTGCCAAGTTCCATAACAAAGTTCTCTGCACTAAAAATGTGACAGAAAATGAAACCCACACAAGAGACCATTTTGCATACCTTTGTGACAGCATTCAAGGCGTCCCAGCTCTCATTTAGGACCATTTCATCAGTGTCGTTGAAGAGGTGTATGAAACCTGAAACCAGGCTCTTGATGTGCATACTGTAGTCAGCCTTGGTTCTGCTGAAGTAGCCATTGAGTATGGTAATGGCTGCCTTTCTCATACCCAAGTCAGGGCTACGGCTTGCTTCCAGGAGATCGTCAATAATGATCCTCTGCCCCACTTCATCCTCCACTGAAAGGATCACCGCCTGGCAGCTTGCCAGCTCCTTGTTTGAGGAAAAAAAAGTTCAGGTTATATTTAATGCTGCCTTGAAATGTCTGTGTTAAAAGCAGCAGGCAGGCCAAAACATAGCTGACTGCTAAGATATGTAAACCGTCCATTTCAAAAGAAAATCTATTAAATATTTATTTTAAAAAACGGGCTGAATACTGGAGAACGCCGAGATGAAAGACCAGAATCCCTAGAAATACAGCTTTTAAAATACAGGTTAGCAAGCCTAAATATTTTAGAAACCCAGTAATAGTATTAGACTTAATTGTGCTCCAGAGTGTTTTCACTTACTATATTATTTCTAGTAAACTTTTTACACCATCCAACCTGCAGCATCAGATGCAATACAGAGCAAACCCTGACCACACGATCAAAATCATGCCCTGCCTATTTAACTTTTTACCTGTGCCCCTTCCTCTGTATTCAGCTTCTCTTTAAGCGCAGACATTAGAGCAGGAAGGATAACACTGAGATGGCGTGTAAGGGCTTCCCCTGCCACAGCAGACAAGAACGCAAGAACACGGGTGTTTACAGGAGGGGCTGTGAGCTGTGGGTTTAAAAAAAATAAAAAATAATAATAATTAAACATGCTGACATGACAAAGCACCTACTTGACCAGCATGTTCAGGGCCAATGTGGGTGTATGAAATTACTGTCTACTTGGAGTTAAGATGGAAACACTGACTGAGTAATTCAGATGCTTTCTGACTCACCTTTGGAACAAGATATGGGAGAACAGATCTGCTCTTTACCGCCATCACTTGCTTAAGACCGTCCAGAGCGAACTCAGAAGTTTCCTCATCATCCTATTTATTAAAAAAAAAAAAAAATCAGCAAATGGACATGCAGCAGTTAATGCATGATTTTCCCAAACTTTCTCAAAATTGAAGGGTTCAACACAATGTCACAATTTCATGAACAGCCTAGTGTTGAATCAGCTCATAGTTTTTTCTCACCAGCTGCTGCAGAAGAGTAGGTAGGATGTCATCTAACGCCTGGTGACCAATTGTGGAGTGCAGCTGTTCAAAGGTCTTGGCGGCAGCCTCTCGAACTTCCTCAAGTGGATCACACAGGGCCTTCCTCACAGTTGGGACCAAAGACTCTGAGAACACAAGCACCTGCAATACAGCAGCAGGCAAGATACAAAACAAAGTAAGAAGCCAGAGGTCTGCAAGCACTTAAGTTAGCTTACGATATGCAGAGAGGCTTAGTGACACTACAACTTATGTAAAACACTTCTACCAGCCTACCAATATATGATGGGGAGGCATCAAGAAACGAACTGTTATACTGTATTTTAAAATCTAGTAGAGTAAAAAGTCTCCTGACAACTATAAGATTTAAATCTTAAATCCTTACTGGGCTGAACTGTAGTAGAATAACAGAAACCTGAGGTCACTTAAGTCATGTCATATACTCAAAATGTAGTGCTGCCAGAAAAGATTGCTTTATTTAGAACACTACAGCATCCACCTGAAGAAACATGCCATTTGAACTGGCCATCTGGAGAATGCCTTTTGGGGGTTGGGGTGGGGAACATTAAAAAGCTAATTAAAAAGGAAAAATATTATATATATTGCTGCAACTGAAGGTTCTCATAAAAGATTCAGATCTGGTTGCTTCTTTGCTTGCAAGTTCAAAAACCTCAGCACATGAGATAGAAAAATTAAATTATGTCCTCTTTGTCTTAGGAAGCCTCCAGCTTCATTAGTAGTGGGACTCCAACACAGTCCAAGGCATTCCACAAAAGAGCCTGAAGATGAGATTACCTATATGGACCCATATCAGCATAGCTGTGGTCTCTGTTAATGGCTGGGAGGTGACAGGAGCTGCATATAACCAATTCAGAACAAAATCCGTTTTAAGGTGTGTGTTTCTTTTACCAGAAGTTGCCACAAAATGTGGCTTGCGTTTCTCCCTGGACATATGACCCATTAATTAATGGATTAACTGTATCAATAGCCAAGATTTAACAAGACCACATATAGCTCACGCACCGCATCCTTGCTGGTGGACTTCATGATTTCACTAAGTCCAATACAGACACCTTGCCGTTCATCACTTTTGTCAGAGCGAAGTCCTTCCTCCAGGATGGGGATGATTTCAGGAAGGATCTTCTCTCCCAGTTTCCTTACCAGATCTCCCAGTGTCCGAGCCGCAATCTAAAAGCAAGACAAGATAACATTTTTGAATAAAAATACAAATAAAATATTACATCAACTGATTTACTAAAGAGACTGAACATAACTTGTCTAATATGAAAAGAGTGGAAAGAAGTATATTTTGCAGATTTCCACAGACTTGAATAGATACATAACAAACATACACAGTTCTCATCTCATTAAGGGTTTAACATCATTATACCTACGGGGGCTAATAAGAGCTCCAAAAGTAAAAGCTCAAACATACCGTTCTTTTGTCCGCACAGGTACTGGCAAGGAAGCCTAGCAGCAGGCTGAAGAGGGTAGGGAGAATTTCACGCAGTGTGCGAGGTGTATTTGCCACCACTATTTTCCATACATGCAGGGATGCTTGCCGCACCACAAGCTGGGTGTCTGAGCGCCCCATGTAGAGCCCAGCCAGAACTCTGTTGCGCCTCTCATGGCCCAGGGCATGAATGATGGCCTATAAGTAAAGGAAAATGTAAAAACAGAAACTGGTAAAATGTCCAGCAACTCTTTAAAATAGGTGCTCAAAGTGGAGAATAACAGCTCAAAATTCATATGCCAATATTATTTTATAAATTTATACATTTGGCTAGGGAAGTGCTTGTGAAGCACTAGTAGAATGTGCCAAAAAAAGGAAATGAACAATAACATCCTGCCCCAAGAAAACTCTTCTCCTAAACGAAGGAAAACAGTCAGTTAAATCAGACAAGTTTAAGTTAAGGTTTTGAAGTTGCGGATTATAGCCATTTTTTAACTATTTGGCCATCTTACTTTACATTAATGAAATTTACCAACCATTTTAGTATAGTTATAGCCACACTCCCAGCCAATCTAATGATGATATATTGCTAAATATGCACTTGAACTCTTGAGAGCTGAAGCAAGGAAAGGCCAGCTATATTAGGAAAATGTCAGATAACCATCTTATTTCTCTACTTCACCTTGTTAGACTGGGCAGTGCCAAAGTTGTCATCCTCAGATGCTGTTTCAGTTGTCATCTTCCCCGTCACACCTGAAATGTGAAAGAGAAGATCTCCAAGCAGCTGTACAGAGCTGAATCTGTGTTTTTTTTAAAAAGAAAAAGAAAAAGGGACAAAGTGAAAATGAGAGCAGTACATACCACACTGCACCTCCATCCCTAGCCAGCTATTTCTAATGTATGCTTTATTTTCCAAGGCACTAAACCCTTACCTGATCCTCCACATATCATCAAACAGACCCTGCTCCAATTCTGGCAGCAGGAGTGCAATAGCAGTCTCTGCATACATGCTGATGATCCGCTGGCCAGCTCTCAAGGCTGTGTCACGCACATACTCATTCTCATCAGCCAGTGCCTATAAAACAACAATCCTGTGTCAACAGCAGCAAGTATTGAGACCAAATAAGCAGGAAACCAAAAATCAAACTGGGAATTAACAGTTTGAAATATTACTAAAGACAATATACAGATAGGGTGAACAATATTAGTTGCAGAAGGCTTATATTAGGGGGTGCCCAAAAATAATAAGAAAAAAACCCAAAAATCATATTTCTCAGAACACTTCCAAAATGTATTCACCCTCAAAAAACTCCGAGACAATACACTTTTCCCAATGCTTTTTCCATTGTTCAAAACTGTTCTGAAACTTGCAAAGTGATAGCCTTCATTGCCTCCATCATTTAATTCTTAACCTCCTCTTCATCCAGAAAGCACTTTCCTTTAAGGTCCTTCATTCTTGGAAATAAGAAACAAGGTCCAGGGAGTAGGGGGTGTGGGAAACAGGTTGGGTTGTTTTCTCGGCATTGCCATCACGCAATTGCCTGAGGACTTCAAGGACGCCATTTGGAAAAATGATGCAGAGGGCAGTCTAGTACACACACTAGCAGCAAACATCAGAACTAATGCCCCTCTGGCATCCACAAAAAAATTCATGCTATTTCTGGGTCACCCCTTGTGTATGAGCATCACTAATGAACAATACATAGCATATGAACATCAAACAAAAGCAGAAACAAGAAAAAAAAGAGCAAAACAAGACAAATACAAGTAATAATAAATGAACAGCGTAAGGTACAACACAATACAAATTATATAAAAATTTGTCAAAACACACATTTCTTTAAAAAGAAATGAAAACACAACCTCCCAATGTAACATACAGTATATGAAAACAGAATTGATCTGGAAAAGCAGCATAAAGACACAAAACAATCAAGCTAGCGATATGACACGCTGTGAAGTATTGGCACTGTATTAGATACAATGCTATTCACTTTATGTCCCACTGCTTTGTCTGTGTGAAGTTTACGGTGGCAAGAGGAAAAGCTTGGACAAACTGGGCCTACAGGACTTAAAAAGAAAATAAAAAATCCCCAAGGGATCCCAGTCCAGCCGAGTGCACTTTGACTTAAACATGTAGGAACAGCTCTCAATGATAATTAATTAAAAATGAGTAAATGGTCACAAGCATATAATGCATGCATAACATGTAGACTGGTTGTTTAATAATGCAAAGCCATGAAGGAATCAACTTCATTTGTCCATAACATTGAGTTTGAATATCAGCCAGAATTTCTATTCTAGGAATTTAACACATAATTTCCAGTGGAATTGGGTTTTGGAGGATTGAAGAGAGCAATAGTAATACACACACTCACACACATGGACATTCAGTTGTCCTATGATCCTAACATTCTAAATCCAAGGGACTGTTGTGTAACATTCATTTTAAGTATTGTACAAAAGACAATTATGACATCCAGTAAGAGTGGGCAATAGACTGATTAATCCAGGATAGCTAATTAAAATCATCTTGTGGTATGGATTTTGGAAAAAAAATAAATAAATAAAACAACCGATATACTAAAGATTAATGCAACACATTTAAACATAAAACATGTCCTGTGACAAAACATGCAAATCCGTGCAAAAATTACTTTTCCACCTGTATATTAGTTCCTTAAATATAATGTAATCTTTCAGTACATAGATCACATACATGTCCATGTGAACAGTGTGCAATAAGTGAACACACCCCCTTTACCCAAAATAATGATGTGAGGCTTAGCTCGATTAGTTAGTTGACCCTGGCTCCACTCCCATACCTACTGCCCACAACTATGGACTGTATTAAATGGGATATATAATGTATGATTTCAAGAGACCAATATGAAACAAGGAAAGAGTATCATCAAAAGCTCGGTCTTGTCCTGTGTTGACATCAGTATGACTTAATCAGAAAGTAGCTGCACTTGCCTCCCAGGCATAATTTGGCACGACCAGGAACATCAGCTCACTGTCAAGTTAGCCTTAATGACAACATAGCTGAACCCACCTTGAGAATGCAGGGGATGATGGGTCCTACATATGGGGTAAACTTGTCCCCAAAGGTCACAGGTAAATAGATAAACATCATGATGTAGCCATCCCGCACATGGGAAGCAATATCTATTTTGCTGGCTGTAGCAACTATGTCAGGCATCAGCTTTTCAAGTTTTTCCACTCCAAGCCCAGCCAGGACTTCAGCCAAACCTGGAATTCAAATCACAAAGGAGTGAGAGAAAATTTAAGGTAATAAAAATAAAATATCAAAGGTCATTTTAAATGATGCCATTTATGTTTAATGATGGCCTGACTCGCCTTGAGCAGCACCAGATCTGTCGACAGAACTCTGTTCTGAGGCCAGAGTCTCCATAAGCCATGGTAGAAGGTCATCAAAGCAGGATTCTCCCATGCCTTTCACCATAGCACCAAGAGCTTTGGCTGACACAGTACGCACCTGTCAAAAAAGCATGAGACAGGATATATTGAAACTTCGGGCATTGTTACTCCAAGTGTATAAAATAAATTTGGCATGAGTCTTTTTTACAGGAACACTGCACTTAAGTTCTTCTCAAAGGTTAAAAACAGAAAATCACCATGCAATTTAAACACAAGTAAGTACCTAATAGTGAGGCAATACAATGACATTCATAAACAGAAAAGGACATGCTGTAACACACACCTCAGGTACAGGATCCAGCAGTGAAGATTTTAGCCCAGGAATCACACTTGGCAGATATGGAGAAAGATCCTAAAACAAAAGGAGAAAGAAAAAAAAAAGTTTTTAGAGCTGCATTATTAAAGGCACAATTCAGTTCACTTTTGTGTAAGTCAGGCATACTGTGCCCGTTTCCTAAGTAGCTTAGGCCTCTTGTCTAAATCACATGAAATTCTCAAAGGAATTAATCATTTTAAGATCAGCTACACACCTTTTGGTCAGTGAGGGAGTACATGTTACCGATGATCTGAGCTGCCATCTTGCGTGTATCTGTAGAGCGATCTTGAAAGGCTCTCTGGACTATAGGCATGATGAGAGCTAGGGATGGTGCATCAATAAAATGGACAAACTTTGTGTCCAGCAGTGTCTGCAGGCACTTGTGGGTTTTCCTGGAGGGTTCAGTCAAAGCATCTAACAAGATAGGCGTGATAGCTGGGGAAAAAAAAAAAAAAAACAAAAAAATAACTCAGTCATTTCCTCAATTTAACACTTCATAATGAAGCCCTAAAGTGCCAACTTGCTCACCAAGAATTTCTGGATTGCGAATGACAGACCCAATCTGCCGCAAAGCCTGTTGTCCAGCCTTCTGCACCTTGACATGAGAGTCTGTCAGCACCTCAGTTAGCTTTGGCACAATATTTGGGAGACAAGAGGACAACTGCTTGGGAGCACAGTATGCCATGGCACCAAGAAGTTCAACAGATCCTTAAACAGAGACACAGAGAAGAACAACAAATGGAGAAATGACATTTGGCAGCTTTACAGATTAAAACCAATAAACTCCAAAGGAAATTAAGGACTAAAGCATTCAATTCTACTTTCTTCTTATACATTTTGAAAAATGTAATATTTACCTGCTTTTGTCCTCCATGATTCCTCCTCAAGAGCAACAAGAAGGGACGGGAGAACCAGTTTCACCCCATGGGCACTCAAGTTTCTCATCACTGCTTTAGCACAATCATCTGCAGCCTGTGGTTATAATTAAGGCCCCCGAGTTACAGCAGGATGAATTTCATTCAAAAATAATTGTTCAATGAACTGTATATACAGAGTTGGCAAAGGCCTATACAAATGAGATACTCTAGGAAAAAAAAAATCACCTAGGAGGTGTGTGCCCTGGTTCATTTTAGTAATTTCCAATTATGGTCAACTTAAAGTTAGGCAATTGGAAAAAATAAAAAAATGCATCAGTTGCACTTGCCCATTTTTTTTAAAAAACTCTTTAAAACCCATCAACAATCATCAACTACTAACTTTAAACAGCAGAGTCTGTTAAAAAGGAGAGAGGTTAAATTACTGTCAAGTTTTACCACAGACCTTCCAAAAATATTGAATAAATGAAAAAGTAATAAGGAGAAAGTATATATTAAATGCAGATCAGATGGGAAAGTCTGGCATGGCAATAAGTTTATATGGACTCTCTCAGGGAATACAAGTTACCTGCCTGGATTGACTTCTATTGATCAGTTTCTACTGAAATGACTCTGAAGGATACTGGCAGGCATGGCTTTGGCTGGTGCTATGCTCTTTTCTCTAGCCCTAACAAAGCTGGTGTTTGATGTGGTTGAGGTTTTAGAACTTTCATGAATTAGTCCAGGTTCAGGGTTAATGCCCAAAGTGTGCTATCATGCATTATGATAATGCGGCCTATTCTACCATAAAATGTGGAAAAATGGGTTACAGTTAACCCACTTTATTGAGGTTGCTTGCAATTACCTAGATGCCATAAATACAGCATAATAGAAACTGATTGAGGAAAAAGACACAGAAAGTCAGACAAGCAAAAAAAAATAAATAAATAAAAAATAAAAAAATCAGGGAGATGGAAGCAGCAAAGGACTGACACTAAATCAAGTCACAAATTTCGAAACTACAGTGCATCCGGAAAGTATTCATAGCTCATCACTTTTTCCACATTTTATGTTACAGCCTTATTACAAAATGGATTAAATTCATTTTTTCCCTCAGAATTCTACACACAACACCCCATAATGACAACATGAAAAAAGTTTACTTGAGATTTTTGCAAATTTATTAAAAATATAAAAATTGAGAAATCACATGTATATAAGTATTCACAGTCTTTGCCATGAAGCTCCAAATTGAGCTCAGTTGCATCCTGATTCCCCTGATCATCCTTGAGATGTTTCTGCAGCTTAATTGGAGTCCACCTGTGGTAAATTCAGTTGATTGGACATGATTTGTAAAGGCACACACCTGTCTATATAAGGTCCCGCAGTTGACAGTTCATGTCAGACCACAAATCAAGCATGAAGTCAAAGGAATTGTCTGTAGACCTCCGAGACAGGACTGTCTCAAGGCACAAATCCGGAGAAGGTTACAGAAACATTTTTGCTGCTTTGAAGGTCCCAATGAGCACAGTGGCCTCCATCATACCCAAGTGGAAGAAGTTCGAAACCACCAGGACTCTTCCTAGAGCTGGCCGGCCATCTAAACTGAAAAAGACGACTGCAGCAATGTACAGAGACATCCTGGATGAAAACTTGCTCCAGAGCGCTCTTGACCACAGAGTGGGGTGACTGTTCATCTTTCAGCAGGACAACGACCCTAAGCACACAGCCAAGATATCAAAGGAGTGGCTTCAGGACAACTCTGTGAATGTCCTTGAGTTGCCCAGCCAGAGCTCAGACTTGAATCCGATTGAACATCTCTGGAGAGATCTTAAAATGGCTGTGCACCGACGCTTCCCATCCACCCTGATGGAGCTTGAGAGGTGCTGCAAAGAGGAATGGGTAAAAACTGGCCAAGGATAGGTGTGCCAAGCTTGTGGCATCATAATCAAAAAGACTTGAAGCTGTAATTGCTGCCAAAGGTGCATCGACAAAATATTGAGCAAAGGCTGTGAATACTTATGTACATGTGATTTCTCAGATTTTTTATTTTAAATAAATTTGCAAAAACCTCAAGTAAACTTTTTTCACGTTGTCATTATGGGATGTTGTGTAGAATTCTGGGGAAAAAAATGAATTTAATTCATTTTGGAATAAGGCTGTAACATAACAAAATGTGGAAAAAGTGATGCGCTGTGAATACTTTCCGGATGCACTATATTCATGAACTTTTAGGTAAGAAGATTATTACTTTGAATTTTATTTTATTTCTTTTCATAATTAAAGTATTTAGAACATCAAAAAGGGATATTAAAAACTGGCACAGGCACTCTAAAAAGTGGTTTAAAATATGTCTTGTGACAAAAACTCATTATACAGCGGTATATACCAATACAATGTAAAGTGCCACACTAAAAAAAAAAAACAATGTCATGGGTAACATTAAACACACCTTGTCATTCACAAGACCAAATCAAATCCAGTTATCAAATGAGCATTGCCCTAGCAGGCCTACCTCACGGACGTACTGGTTCCCATCTCCGAAGCAGAGGAGCAGATGAGGGAGCACATGCACCACATAGGGTTCAAAGAGCTTTCCCAACATGTTGCAGAGCATCTCAAAGGCAAACAGTGCTCCTGTGAAACCCAAAAGAATTAGGTGTGATGGGAAGAGGTCACCAGGAAATTACATATTTCTCATGCCAAGAACTGACATTCAGAAGAAAACCAACATACATAAAGGGAAGGGGTGAAGACTATGAGATGAGAAACAAGACTAAAACATAAACTATGCACTAACCCAAAATAATCACAGACATACAACAAACATAAAAGCAAACAATTACCTTCCCTACGTCGAAAGTTCTTTTTGTCTTGAATAGCATCTGTCAAAGTTGTCATAATTTCCTGCTGTTTAAGGGAAAGTATCCCAAGCCCCTTGACCAGACCAGCAAGCCCATAAGCTGCTCCTTTCCGTTCTGCATATTTGTCTGACTCAAGAAGCAGCTGCAGCAGCTTCTGAACCATCCCACCTGCATCTTCTTTAATGGCAGGTACAAGAGGAGGAAGACAGCTGGCCACTGACTCTTGAACCTACAGGAAAGCAATGCATAGAAAAATAAAATAAATAAATAAAAGCAGAGCTTCCAAACCTTAAGTTTGAAAAAGTCAAAAGAAATGCAGCTTCACTAGTTGTACCACTGAAACACAAGAGATGGCAAGAACAATACATGCAGGAGGACCTTAGATATCAAATGTCCACTTTAATGAACTGCAGTACCTTGGAACACTACACTTACTTGCTGGGAGGGTGTGGACAAAGCTGTAATTAGTTTGGCCACAATGGGTTTGACTTTGGGGTCACTCTTGTCAAGGTGCTTTGCCAGAGAGCCCATCAGAATAACAACACTTTGACGGACAGAATCATAGCTGGCATCCTGAGGGGCGTTCTTAAGAAATTCTTCAAAGACTGGCAATAAAGAGTTTACATTGTCCTGTGCAGAGGACAGAAACACCATTAAAAACAGGCAGAAATACATGAAGAAAAGAGAACTATGGGCTGTTTTTTTTTTTTTTAAAAAAAACATATGAAATCATACCTTTCCATGAGTGTTAAGGGCAGAGAGTGCAGCTCCCAACATACACTTTCGAACTTCAGCACTGCGGTCATGAAGTGCTTCGGGGACAAAGAACTGGAACAATGGTGTAACTCTGGAGCAGTCCAGGTACTGGGAAAGCTTATTCAAGGCTAAAGCGATTCCACATCTGTAACAGAGATATAACATTAAGAACAGCACAATATACAATAAATAATTCTGCATCAAGCTACCTAAACTACTTACCTGGCTTCCCACTGGTCTGGTGGCATTTCGGAAATGGTGCGCCCAAGGGCATCTAACTTAGGTGGAGGTCTCTGTATTAGAATTAAATATAATAGCAAAGATGTTAAGCATTCTATAAATTGGCCTACTGTCCCACATTTCCTTTGAATAAAACATACACGATTAACCCTTGCATTTCCTATCCTCCTCGTCAGTTACTAACAGGAAGTTCTATTCCATAAGCCTACAAGTGAAGACAAAACAATAAAAAAAAAAAAAGTCTTCTAAATAAAACCTATGTCCAGTTATAGTAAATAATACATTTCGCCAAAATTTCTACAAAGGCCCACTTTGATGGAAGACATAAAAGAGGGAAAACTACTTTATCTGAACTTAACTAGGTTAACCCCAAACAGACAAGATTTAATAAGCACTAAACTAAAAGAGAAAAAACAAGACTGTTCTGAATGTGAAGTACAGAGCAAGGGGAAACCCACATAAAGTTTCTCTTGATAAAGTTCCACCAGCTTCATCATGACATCAGAAGCCTGATGTCTGTATTGGGCCACAGCATTAGACAAAGCCTCAGCTCCTGCTTGCCGGACAGCCTCTTCATAATGAATCACATCTTCAATGAGCAGTGAGCACAGACTAGCCTGAAGTTCTAAGCCAATTGCCTTCCAAAGCCTAGGAGAAAGAAGAAAATAAATACATAAAATGAAAAAATGGTTGCAAATGCCCACAATCTATGTGCTTAAAAAGGAACACATTTTTATCACCCTACAATCTATGTGCTTAAAAAGGAGCACATTTTTATCTTTATAAAAACAGTTAAAAATAATAAAAAAAAAAAATTAAATATAAGGCATATTAACCCTCGCTCTGCAATTTTCTTAACTCATGCATATTTGAGATTAAGTCTGAAGAATATTCCCACTTCACCACCCCTTTAACCCAAGACTCTCACTTCTCTGCCAGCAAGCGGCCCTCCTCTTCCACATCAAATCGGGCTACCCAGATTCTTCGCAGCAAGTCCAAGCCATGCTTCTCATCTGTGTCTGTGGTAGGCAAGACCATCACCATTTCCAGCAGACCCTGGGAAAGAGACGTTTAAAACAAACAGATATCACTTTTGAATTATGGTATGGAAAACCAAAGCATTTATTCAGTTTCCGCATGCTTCATTTTGGAGCACCGGTCTGTAACTTAAGACCGTAGCCCCAAATGGGTTATAAAATCTATTGTGTGCATGAGCATACCGTACCCTACAACTGGTGACACTGCCTAACATGACAATCGACTTGTGCCCCTTGCTGTTGAGAGATTCTAAAGCTTATTTACTTATTAAAATGTAGGAATCCGATGATAAACTGATCATTTAGCTGGATGATTTCTAATAGACTTTCTTGAAATTCTGACTCTCATGATTCAGTACACTGCACTTCTAATGGTGACTGTTACTCACTCGCAGGGCTGCATCCCGAACAGAAAAACAAGGAGACTGCAGAGCTTGCAACAGTACATCTATCTCCTCTTGTTCTGCAAAGGCACAACCTTCATCTCCACTACTGCTAGCACATAGTGAAGTCAGTGAATTAGAAGCCAGAACCTAAAAAACACAGGCACAAAGACAGATAATGAGGCTTTAAAAAACAAAAGAGGTAAACCTTTTTAATTTCTGTTAATAGTAAAGAAAAGCATTATGCAGTGAGCACACAGTTTTCCTTTAAAATGTCTGGGCTGAATCTGCTAAACAAGGCCTCTGCACATCAAACTTTTCACCACCTGGTACCTGTAAACAAGGACTTCCTGTACCAATGACACGTGTCAGAAGCAGCAACATTTCAACCCTGGGAAGTAATTCTGGACCATTCTAGAAAGGAAGAGAGATACAAACAGAAGTAGGAAAAGCAAGTTAAAATAGAGAAAATGCCAAAATACAATAAGCACCAGATATTTCATAGATTAGGCCACTACTAGATTCATTAATGACATTTCTTAATTGCCAAAACACCTAATTGCAGGTAATGCTTAAAGGTTGCCAGGGTGTTCATGTTAATTACAACAAATATAGTAAATGAATTTTAAAAAAAAAAAACAACAGTAACCTAAAAAGGGGAATTCAATACCCACAATTCTCACTCAAAAAAAATCACTGGTGGCAAGGTATCTAATTGGTTCACAGACATTTCAGTGAATTTACCAAATTTAATATTAAAATGAATCTCTAAATTTTTAATTTTTTTTTTAACTCTCTAAATAGGCATGAAAGGAGTTATCTGATCTGAATAGCACTGTCTCACTAATTTGTAATGTATGTATTGTAAACTAAAAAGTAACCAAGTAAAACATTAGCACATCTTTTATAGCCAAATCAACTCTGAACCATCACTAGCTATTCTGCTGAGACCCTTTTAATTGGCCCACTCAATGGGCAGCAATTTTCAAATGACTCACCTCATCAACAAATTGATCTTGAAGAGTTGTGCAGGATCGCAACTGTGCATGCTGGCTGATGACTTGAAGGGCTTTCACCAAAAGGGCTTCCTCTTCCTCATCCTTATTTACAGTCTCAGTAAGGATGATTTTGAGGAATGGGAAACAGAAAGCAAAGGCTGGCCCCGCGAGTGGGGAGGCATCTGTAGATGATTCAAGTGGAAAAGAAGGGAATTCATTGGAGCCCTAAAACTTTATTATTGTAAGTTAAGTTTTGCAAAATTAGGATGCGTTGGTATAGAATTTTACTCTGATTTATGATTATTCCTGATTGGGTCACACATTTTACAGCAGGATATTATTTTTTTTTTTTTATTTCACATTGAAGAAAAAAAACAACACACACACAATTATAAACTAAATAGATCACCAAGACAATATGCAACAAAGGAAAAAAACGATCAAAATGCTTGTACCTGCACTTCATCATACCATTATTGTTTAACTGCTTGTCAAGGATAAAACAATTAAGGGTTCTGAATCCGGGATAAAAACTTTCAAAATATGTGGCCACCAAGAGAGTAAGCTTAAGACCACAGGCTTAACAGAAGCATGTGAACGTGTTACAGACATAACCCAAGTAACATGATGGACTTGAGGAATAAGACAGGTACACAACAAATGACAGGGAAAAGAAACAGTCCATTCACAGCTAGAACCTCAACCATGGTACAGAAAAGCCTATAGCACTGAGATAGTGACACCCTGCAAGAAAGACCAGCACAGATTTAGCAATGAGCAAGGACACAAGATATGACAGCAAGAATAGCCGAGGACAAGATACATTTACTGAGCAAAACAAACTCAGAGGAAAAGAAAAATAAATTACTCACCTGAAGTCCCCTTCACATCTCTGTGTACAACTGTCTGACTATGCAGCAGGTTCACTGCTCTGACTGTGGCTTTGCCAAGATCCTCTTCACACCATCTTTCATCTAAATCACATGCTGGCTTCATTAAACGTAGGGTTACATGGCCAACCAACAAACCTTAAAGAAATGAACAAATACCAAAAATTATAAAGAAGTACGTAATTTGGAGAAAAACAACCTAACAGTCTTGGTTAGAGGAGATGTTACTTCTATGTTATTCTTGTCAAGTACCTTTACTTGCTAGGCGTCTGGAAGACAGGCCAAGGCCACTGTTCTGTCTTGAATCAAAATATCTTGCAAAAAATATTCAGAAAAACACAAACATCAAAGATCCCTTAAGTTAGTAAAACTAACCTAAATTTCTCTGTTGGGGTTGAAAGACACAGTCTATCAAAGAGAGGTAGTGTTTTTTAATTCTTGGAGCTGCAAGTGGAGATCGAAAGAGTGGCAGAAAAGAGCGAAGAACTAATGGGATCTGATGAGACACTCCAGGGAGCTTTTTCTTGACTACTGCACCTAAAAGAGATAGCACCGACTCTAGTTCCTGGTCCATCTGTGGAATGAACACAAGGAAGCAAAAATGTAAATATGGGCATCCAATATAAAACAGCATGGGGATAAAATGGAAACAAATCTAGGTAGAGACTCCAGTTAAATGTATGCGCTGTACTAAGGTCTTCAACAGGAGGGAGGAAAAAAAAAAAAAAATTAAATCTAAATTTTATAATATGACCATCCAACTTTATGTCACATACCTCTTGAAGGCTCTTCCTAATGGCAGACTCTCTTTCTAGCTGCAACCGAATCATCTCTTTTTGTTTAATGGTTAACTGCACCTCCTCCTTGATTCCCTTTTTCTTTTTAATCTCCTAAAACAGAAGAGCATAAATTAGAAAACAATGATGCTGTATATCCCCTAGCATATGAAGTAAGTTAAATTTATGGGGGCGAAAAAAATCACTAAAAATAATACTTTGCTTACCTCTTTCAATTCTAGCTCAATTATCTGCTCTTTGAAGGAATACGCTTTGTTCTCACGTTTAAGGTTTCCTTTCTTTGCACATTCTTGCTGAGCACTGCAAAAAAGAATTAAACCTGTGCTTAGCTATTGAGAGTTGATGGGGAACACTTTCCGTTATGAGTTGTTAGCGACAAAGGGGCATAAACAAACAAAACAGAGCCTCTGATTTCTAGGAAAATGCAGATGATGAGCATTTTCCCATAGTTCTTCAGATTAATGAAAGCACACCAGACTTGCAAACCCTGCCTGCTTCATTCAAAGTGCTGTCAATTGGAAGAGATAATTTAGTCTCTCTCCACAAGGTATTCTACGAACATCTGCCCACTAACTCACATGAACAAGGTGCAGAATATGACAGAGTATATATAACAGGCTTCCTCTACAGTCACAGTCAGAGGCCAGCAAAACAAAGGACTATAGACCCCTTTCTAAAATGCTGCTTAGGCCAACCTTAGGCAACTGTAACCTTATCCAACTACAAATGTGAACGGTCCTAACTTTTTCAAGGCTGCACCAAATTTAACACCACAAACCAAGGGTACAGACAGCAAAAATAAAACACACAAAGTAGTTGCTTTAATGTAATGGAGGACAATACCAGTAAAAGAAAGTAAAATGCCAAAATACGTATAATACGTACATTTAGCTTGCATGATTATTTAATCTTTGTTATTATCTGGCAGAGTGCTAGGTGGACTACTGCAGTGCTTTTTGTCATTTATTCTCAATTTATTGTGCTTGTTTGTTGCAACCAGGGACAAAAACCCATGCTAATCAAATTGCTAATGATATTTTTGATTGTTACATTACCTTTAATTCCTCAAGTATTACACGGATTTCATGTTTACTCATAGCACACATTTTGTTAAGGATACTAAACAGAATGAGGACAAAAGTTAAAAAAAAAAAAAAAGGCAAGCTAGGGCTAGACAAGTAAGGTGTTAATAAGATAAGAAGTACAGTCCCCAGAGTTAAATGATGCAAAAGTGAACCCAGACAAAAAAAAAAAAGTCATAAACGAATCTGAAACGAACTGTGAATTTAATGTATCTTAGTCATTGTGCAATTAGCTTAATGTTAATGCAAAGTGTAAAAAAAAAAAACACTAACTTCTGAATAATGGATTTATCATACAGCTCCCCCTCTGGCATCTGCATAATGGCATACTCCTCCCGTGTAACCTGGAGCAAATCCTGCTTGTTCAGAGTAGAAGTGATAACACAAAACAGCTGAGGCAGCACCTTGAGTGGCGAGAGGGCTGACAAGCAAACCACAGCATTCATGGAGGCCTAAATTTAAAAAAAAAACAAAAAAAAAAAAAACACCAACACCACTTGATTTATTGCTAACAAGGAAACAAAAATTAGATTTACTACTTAACAGGAAACAAAAAAACTTCTTACTGGGGAAACAGATGATTTGGCTGTAATGACGGGTAACAGAGTATCTAAATTCTTGTTGATGAATTCTTTTGCATCAATCTTCATACGGGATAAGATGGCTGGCCATAAATCTTTTTGTGCTGCCTCTGAAAAGATTTACAGCATTATTAACACAGGGTTGAGATTATGATTTTTAAAAGTATATAATTTGCTTTATAACATCAAAAACTAAAATGAAACAATTACACAGAACTTGTAAACACGATATATGTTACCTATGGAAGGGTGGTGTGCTAGAAGGAGGATCTCTCTAGCCAAATTTTCTGCCTCAATGGGATCAGCCTCTAGCCCTGGAACACTGGTGATCACACAGAGAGCTTCTAGCAAAATTCGAGGAGGAACATAAGTCTTAGCAAGATCTGACGCATCTCCTGACTCCGTAACAAGCGAATCCAAGGACATCACCTTTTCAGAAATTGAAAGTAATAGTTAACACCACACTTAGGACCAACTATGATCAGAATTAGACGTATAAATTCATAAAGCACATCTAATTATTAAGAGGTGAAAATCAAAAGGCAAACGCTGTTCTAGGATATTTAATAAGAGTAATTATTACACTTCAACTGGATGAATTTAAGCAAGAAATAAACACACCTTATGTGAGGACAGAAAAGTGTTGAGCTCCTCCAGCATTCCATAAGCCAATCTAATCCCACCCAAAGCACCAAGTAACTTCTTGGTGGTCTGCTGAGCTTGTTTTCGAACATTCCAAGATTTTGATAATAGGATAGTAACCAAGGCACGATGGTACAACCTACAAACACACACAAGTCAGAACATTACAGTAGTTAAACAGTGCATTTTCCTGCACTGTTCTCTCTTTCCTCAGATGGTAAACTCAAAATTAAGGCTCTCAGATTACAGTAAAACTGGCAATAGGTACATGTTGAGCATTATTCTAATTCTGTATTATAAAGGCTCAGCAGTGTACTCTCAAATTACAGTCCACATTTATAGATAAATCGCTTGGGGTGTGGAAGCAAAGAACCCAATGGCCTCATGTTGAATAAACTGCCTTAAAAAGGGGCCTAACTCATTTCCATTACAGCAAACTGAGCTGAAGATGTTAATAAAGCAGTAAAAAAGATTACACTATATTAAGGAGTTTAAGAGGATAAACTTTTAAATTAAATAATTTAAATATGAACTGGGAACTGTAACTGTCATGCTGCATTTTAATACATGATACAGATATTTTGTACATTTACATAAGCACGTGATGGACATATTTAAGATAGGCTTAAACTCATTTTACATTCTAAGTGAAAACGTTCACTGGAAACAATGCAACAGTATGCAAGAATACCAAAGGCAGCATATATGTGAGGGTCAGACTACAATAGCTTAGCTTATTGATTGCACTAGCAAAGAAACACTGTAAAGACTAGCTCTCATACAAAATCACCAAGGATAAGGATATCACTCATTTGATGTCTATGGCAGTAGAATAACAAACACAAAGGCTTTTTGGCAGTTGAAATCCAGCTACCCACAGCCAGTAATGTCACACTCACTATTTACCTCACACACACAGGAATTAAAATTTTTAGCCTGACAAACCACTGATAGTGTTACTGAGAAATCGAATTGCTACTGTGTCCACAATGACTAGCTGGTGGAGTGCCTGCATGTATTCATGATAACAATTGTGAAATAGGCCGCCATAGCTACCGTATTTCACTCTTGCACAGCGACTCACAGTCAATGGCGGATTTAAAGTGCATGTGCATGTAACCTGAGCCTCTCCAGAACATCAGGGAGCGAACAAGCTGCAAACATTACTGAAACCCAAGCAATGACAAATCAAATGTAAAATGTTATGCATGTTCACTTTAATTACAATGTAATATTGAACTAATACAGTGTAAATGTTGTGATCAGTCACTTTCCAACATGTACGCAATGTTTTAAAAAAAAAAAAATCAGCTTACTGTGCCTTATTCTCAGGGAACCTGTGTTGGTGGTCTAGTAGGAGTCGTTCAACCAGCTGCAGTAGGGAACACAGTGCTACAGGAAAAAAGAAACAAAATCATACTATATTAAAAAAAAAGCTTGTTTTGAGTATTATAGAACACTCCATGAAGACAGGTGTTTGATAGGAAATGTGCATGATTCATTAATTTCTTAATATCAGAAATTCAGAAAAGACATTTCTAAGAATTTCAACCATCAAGAGATACAGTATTTCAGTTATGTTAAAAATGTTTCTCTTTACCTAAAGAATACTTTCTTCCTCTCAAAATATGCAGATAAATCTAAACATTTAATGACACATTAATTTGGGTTTTTTCTTGCAGTGCCATTACTATATAATTTGTCAGAACCTCGTCCTGCCAAATACAGGAGTTAAGTAAGCACAGGAGAACAGGGAAGTTGAACACAGAATTTTTATCAGGCAAGAAACCTGGAAGTTTTTTCCAAAAATGTTGCTCAATCCCTTCACCCACACCAATCAGATTAGAATGTCTAAAAATGATTGCTTGTAGGGCAATATATGACTGCACATACCAAGACCTAAAATGGTAATGACTAACAAGATATGCATATTTTAAAGGGATAACTGAACTTTGTGATACATTTTCAAAATACTAATTTTAAAACCCTATAGTGCATTTTCAGTGAACACATATTACAAAATGATAGAATGGTTATAATAGAAATGGAATTGCAAACAGATTTGCAGCATTGCCTCCTTTTATAAATCATTCACCTTCTTCTGAAGCAACAGACAGGAACTTCTCAGAAGTGAAAACTTGCTTTTTCTCATCCAGAATCAGCTGCCAGAAACCAGACAGCTTTGACTCTACAAAGAATAACAGGATCAGGTCAGAATCAACTAAGGAACTCCTATACCATGGTACTGTGGGAAGCCAAAACATATTGTTACTCTCTGGCATTCATTAAGATACTCCTTTTACAAGGATTGACATATCCTTTGCAAAATTTCTGCTTTGACTATAAATGCCTGGCTCAAATTTCACATCAGTTTAGGGGTTTACATGCAACCCAGCATTACCAATCAATGAATCCACGATACACAGTTTGCAGATCAGAACAGCTGCAGCCACTCCTTCAGCGATTAATGGAACCTGTGTGCTTTGAGAAGAGGCCTTCTCCACAGCCTGGATTAAGATTTGAAGAAGATCCTTAGCCTGTAGTAAAGTGTCCCCTAAGAAAATGGGAAAATAAGCATGAAAACAGAACAAATTCTGCAAGTTCTCATTATTTAGTTATTTTTGCCATCTAAACCAAAAGGTGTCAGAACACTAAACATGACAAATTTAAAGTATGGGTTATCCAGTTAAGATTCTAGAAGTGGACCACTCAAGGTTTACTACACAGAGAGATGTGGTGGTGATATTAAAGTGATTTTTGGAGATTAATGCAGCATTAAAATCAATATTGCTGTTCACTATATACAATTATATGGCAGGTTTTCTGGAATAAAATTACTTATTTTAAACCGTTTTTTTTAAATGAACATCCAAAAAATAATGATTATTAGGAGTTGGTAAATTTGCAGGTGATAAATTTAACTGGTAATTAAAATGACCCCTGTATCTTCTCCACTTCCATAAACAATTTATAATATACTTTCTTAGAAGGTTGGCGTCCTTCAACATCTGTAATAAGATGCTGCAGATGTTCTACTAGACGGTTGTGGCGAGTGCCTTTTTCTACGCGATGGTGTGCTGGGGAGGCAGCATAAAGATGAAGGACACCTCATACCTGGACAAACTTGATAGGAAGGCAGGCTTTATTGTAGGAATGAAGCTGGACAGTTTAAAATCTGTGGCAGAGCAATAGGCGCTAAGCAAGCTACTGTCAATCATGGAGAATTCACTGCATCCACTGAACAGTGTCATCTCCAGGCAGAGGAGCAGCTTCAGCGACAGACTGCTGTCACTGTCCTGCTCCACTGACAGACTGAGGAGATCATTCCTCCCCAACACTATGCGACTCTTCAATTTCACCCGGGGAATTTACCAGGGTGGTAAACGCTAACATTATTGTAAGTTATTGCCTGTTTTTACATGCATTTTTATTACTCTTTAATATTTTTTTTTTTGTATCAGTATACTGCTGCTGGATTATGTGAATTTCCCCTTGGGATTAATAAAGTATCTATCTATCTAATTCAACCTAGATACAGATTATTGTTTTGAAGGCGAACAATTTGTTTTTAAATACTGCCCACCTAATTGGTAAATACATTTGTTTAATTATATAAACATTTTAATTTTAAGAAGACTTGTGACATGGACCATCTGTCAAACAAACACTTTAAAAAAAGTATATTTAACCTAAAGACACCAGCCATTAAATCATTTGAATAGCTGAAGTTGTAATAGCTAGAAAAAAGGGACTACTGAACTCTAGGGGCTCTGCAAAAGGATATGCAGATATGAACAGTATATTATAAAAAGAAACTCACCTTTGAAGGCAGCCAGCATGCACAGCAGGTAAGAGTGCCGTACAGGCGAAGTGGAGGTCTTCAGAGAAAATGCCTTTTTGAACCACTCCATAAGGGATTTTGGAACCTCTGTATTGAACTTTCTACTCCAGAGTGTGAGAACAGAGACTGCATGGACGAGTGTACCCTCATGAACTAGGACCAAAAACATTTTTTCTTTTTTACTTTTTTACAATGGCGTGTATCTCATTTGCTCTACTAAGCACCTATCAAAGCATTTCTAAATTGAATATACTCTGAACACTTATATTTAGGATATTTTACTTTCAAAATTATGTTATGCATCACTCTGAAAGTTCAAGAAATGAAGTCTTAGCATTATGTTCTCAGAAGCTATAACAATGGTATCAGACCCACTTACTGAAATTATGGGTCTTAAACTATTCTACTTCAAAAAGACAATTTAATTTTAGTTTAATAAAAGATAAACTATTCTTGAAAAAGATGACTAGCAGTGTTTAAGGCTTTGAATTTCAAACCCTGAGTTTATGGGTTCAAATCCTGCTATTGACAGTGTGTGACCATGAGCCACTTCACTCGTCTGTGCTCCAATTGGAAAAACAAATGTAACCAACTGTGTCTCAAATTTTGTAAGTCACCCTGGATGACGGCATACACTAAATAAATAAAAACAATAAATGCAACACTCACTGCAGCAATAAAAGTATCAAATTTGTCCATATATCTATTTTCTAACTATGTCACTCAGTTGAGGGAAGGGTTGCATAGTGTAAAAGTTGTGAAAAAGTACCAAAAAACTCAATTTTTAAAACAGCATGGTACTAGCATTTCATTAATTTCAGTAGCAGAAGTAAATGGTCAATTTCAAGCACCTTGTGTTGAGCCATTTATAAAATTCTTTGATATACAGGTGCCAGTCATAAAATTAAAATATCATGACAAAGTTGATTTATTTCAGTAATTCCATTCAAAAAGTGAAACTTGTATATTAGATTCATTCATTACACCCAGACTGATGTATTTCAAATGTTTATTTCTTTTAATTTTGATCATTATAACTGACAACTAATGAAAGTCCCAAATGCAGTATCTTGGAAAATTAGAATATTGTGAAAAGGTTCAATATTGAAGACAACTGGTGTCACACTATAATCAGCTAATTAACTCAAAACACCTGCAAAAGCCTTTAAATGGTCTCTCAGTCTAGTTCTGTAGGCTACACAATCATGGGGAAGACTGCTGACTGGACAGTTGTCCAAAAGACGACCATTGACACCTTGCACAAGGAGAGCAAGACACAAAAAGTCATTGCTAAAGAGGCTGGCTGTCCAAGCACATTAATAGAGAGGCGAAGGGAAGGACAAGATGTGGTAGAAAAAAGTGTACAAGCAATAGGGATAACCGCACCCTGGAGAAGATTGTGAAACAAAACCCATTCAAAACTGTGGGGGAGATTCACAAAGAGTGGACTGCAGCTGGAGTCAGTGCTTCAAGAACCATCACGCACAGACGTATGCAAGACATGGGTTTCAGCTGTCATATTCCTTGTGTCAAGCCACTCTTGAACAAGAGACAGCATCAGAAGCGTCTCGCCTGGGGTAAAGACAAAAAGGACTGGACTGCTGTTGAGTGGTCCAAAGTTATGTTCTCTGATGAAAGTAAATTTTGCATTTCCTCTGGAAATCAAGGTCCCAGAGTCTGGACGAAGAGAGAAGAGGCACAGAATCCACGTTGCTTGAGGTCCAGTGTAGTTTCCACAGTCAGTGATGGTTTGGGATGCCATGTCATCTGCTGGTGTTGGTCCATTGTGTTTTCTGAGGCCCAAGGTCAACACAGCCATCTACCAGGAAATTTTAGAGCACTTCATGCTTCCTGCTGCTGATGAACTTTATGGAGATGCAGATTTCATTTTCCAACTGGACCTGGCACCTGCACACAGTGATAAAGCTACCAGTACCTGGTTTAAAGACCATTGTAACCCTGTTCTTGATTGGCCAGCAAACTCGCCTGACCTTAACCCCATAGAACATCTATGGGGTATTGTGAAGAGGAAGACGCAATACGCCAGACCCAACAATTCAGAAGAGCTGAAGGCCACTATCAGAGCAACATGGGCTCTCATAACACCTGAGCAGTGCCACAGACTGATCGACTCCATGCCACACCGTATTGCTGCAGTAATCCAGGCCAAAGGAACCCCAACTAAATATTGAGTGCTGTACATGCTCATACTTTTCACGTTCATACCTTTCAGTTGTCCAACATTTCTAAAAATCCTTTTTTTGCATTGGTCTTAACTGATATTCTAATTTTCCAAGATACTGAATTTGGGACTTTCATTAGTTGTCAGTTATAATCATCAAAATTAAAAGAAATAAACATTTGAAATACATCAGTCTGTTTGTAATGAATAAATCTAATATACAAGTTTCACTTTTTTGAATGGAATTACTGAAATAAATCAACTTTTTCATGATATTCTAATTTTATGACCGGCACCTGTAATATACATATTTTATGTAACATTGATCACCAAGGGAGACTCGCCACCATCAAACCACTCTGCTATTTGAACATATATATTTATACTAGCAAAATACCCGCGCTTCGCAGCGGAGAAGTAGTGTGTTAAAGAAGCAATGAAAAGAAAAGGAAACATTTTGAAAATAACGTAACCTGATTGTCAATGTAATTGTTTTGTCACTGTTGTGAGTGATGAGTGTTGTTGTCATATATATATATATATATATATATATATATATATATATATATATATATATATACATACATATCTATACATATACACATATATACATACATATATACACACACATATATACACACAAATACATATATATATATATATATATATATATATATATATATATATACATACATACACACACATATATATAAACATATATATAAATATACATACATATCTACATATATACACACACAGCTATTTCGTATCAGTGCAATACGCTGTTTGTTAAAACGGTTGACTCCCGCTCCTACGTGCAATAACAAATCAAATCATTAAGTTGTCTTTGCTCATATGTCATTTTAGAGCTGGACGCCTGGCATCTTTTTTTGGCCACAAGTTCGTTTCTGTTTGGTGTGAGGTTCTGTGTTGTGGAGATTCTCAGGATGGATTGCAGATGCTCATCAGTGAGGCGACTCCTGTGTGCTGTTTTGTTATTCTTTATCACTGGAAAGAGCTTCTCACACAGATATGTGCTACCAAACATGCACAAGGTTCGAGACGCATGTAGACGGACTTTTTTTGTTCTTCAAAGTCACCAAAGCGCCGTGCAAACTCAGTGCGCAAAAACTCTAGTAAGCGGTAAGTGTTCGGCAAGGCAGCTGAAGCGCTGCATTATGGGATCTGTAGTTTATTGTGTTACCAGCGCTTCATATACCCGGGCTTTAATAACAACAATACAGTATATAAAATGATCTCGCGGGCCGGATATAATTACACGCCGGTCGGATGTGGCCGCGCCCTTGAGTTTGACACATATGGACTAAATAGAACTTGAAAAGATATATTTTTTCAAATGTGATCGCGCAATTCAGATAGAGTTGACGCACTACAGCCTGCATGCCTCAATGAGTCATCCTCTCCTCGCTCTTACTTTTTTACCGTTCATCTAATGAATACACTGAGTATGGCTTTACCAAAACAATCATTGATGGCGAATAAAGTATCCATTATTCGAGTATGTAGAGCGGGATATATATATATATATATATATATATATATATATATATATATATATATACCCGCGTATCGCAGCGAGAAGTAGTGTGTTAAAAAGGTAGAAAAGAAAAGGGAACATTTTAAAAATAACGTAACATGACTGTCAATATACAGTATTTGTTTTGTGAGTGTTACTGAGTGTTGCTGTCATCAAGGATTTGATTATCATTATTTCTTTCAATCAGGTTCGTATTTGTAGGATGTGTTGTGTTCAAGTTACATTCCGTGTTTGTCAATCGTTGTAAAGATGACAGGTTTCATTCATCGATTCGTTTCTTACTGCATCAATAAACAGCTCGTCTTCTTCATCTGAGACCTGACACACTGCATGCACGGGTTTTTTACACTGTCTTCCTTTAGCGGGACATTGACTTTTCCACCGTGTGCTTTGTTTCCACAGTAGCTGCATTTATGAATATGCTTATCAGACGCTTCATATTTTTTGCTGCCTCTTCAATTGTGTAATTCGGTTTTTGTTCAGTGCTCTTTGGAACTGTTGCTTTTTATCTGTGCACTGCGTCAGTTCACGTGAGCCACTCGGTGTACTTGCATCGAAGGTTCCCAGCTGTGCTGGTGCCATCTCGTGCTATGTCCATAGCTTTATTTAATGTTACCTTAGTCCTGGCACTTAAAACTTTCTCTCGCAGTTTCGCTGAGTTTGTGCCAAACACCACCCTGACCATCTCATCTTCCTCTCCATAAGCACAGTCCTTCACCCGTGAATATTTACCCGTGGCAGTTTGCTATTGGATTGCCGCTGACGGACGGCCTTATATGGACAGGCACTAAATTACAAACGCCAGCGGCAGCCTGTCTATGAACTTAATTTAAAGTGTAGGTTTACATTGTGCTTTGTTTCCGAAGTAGCAGAACTCATGAATATGGTTGTATGTCACTCGCTCGCTTCTTATTGTTTCGCTGCCTTCTCAATTATATAATGCATGTTTTCTTCAGCGCTTTTTTGAGGTCTTCCTGATTTTCTATGTGCTGCGTGATTACGTGGGAGGCGTGATGATGTCACACGAAACTCCGCCCCCACGGCGTTGAAGCTCATCTCCATTACAGTAAATGGAGAAAAACTGCTTCAAGTTATGACCATTACGCGTAGAATTTCGATATAAAACCTGCCCAACTTTTGTAAGGAAGCTGTAAGGAATGAACCTGCCAAATTTCAGCCTTCCACCCACACGGGAAGTTGGAGAATTAGTGATGAGTCAGTGAGTGAGTGAGGGCTTTGCCTTTTATTAGTATAGATAAATGAACTGAAGACACCAAGGGGGGGCAGCTCCTCAATGATTTGGGGAATGCAGCAGAACATAGAGCTGTGTGTGTTTGCAGGCTTGAGATGTCTAAGCAGCTGTGAATGTGCCGGTTGTGAGAGATGGGGTTTTGTCAATCATTTACTTCACTCCCATTTTGTTGCCGGTACTGTGGTACGAAAGCGAAATAAAGGTACCATAGTCAAGATTTTAGTACCAATTCAACAATGGCTTAGGGTCACTGGGAAAATACCATTGAGTACAAGGTGGTAGCTAACGCTGGAGTTGGACAGGGCTCAAGTTCATGATAGCAAATGGACACCCATCCTATTTAATTACCAAAAAATCTAATGTGCACAACTTCGGGATGTTGAAAGAAAACACACATGGACATAATGAAAGTATTCTAACTCTACAAAGACAGTGCCCAGGCCCTAAATTATAACCCAAGGCTGTGAAGTAGCATCCATGTGCCTTCATGCCACTCACTATTGCACTTGTTATTTATCAAAATGGCTACTGCAAAAACTAGAACACATTAGTAAATGGTGTATGACTATGTAATAATATAATCAGATTCTAATATTTAGCAGTCGGTACACTTCAGACAATTTTCATATATTACATGGCTAATCCCTTTGTAAGCAGAGTAGTAAAAGATGCTCACTTTTGACCTAGAATGCAGGCTGTGTTTAGCATGTGTAGACAGCTTAATTATTTCCAAAAGTATTTTCAAGTCAAGCACAACCTGCTATCCAATAAAACAAAAAATACTTCTTACCTTCCTGCTGAAGAAACGGGATGAAGAGTTCAGCCACAGTGGCACTGAGAATCTGACTGGAGGGAACTAAAACTGTATGGTAGCTTAGGCTCCGGATTCCTACAGGGAATGGAACAATACAGAGATTTAGATAGGGTCTACATTTATACTTGACTAGCTGTTTTACCTGCCTTCACCCGGGAATCTTTATAAGATAATGGGCATCATTTATAGTACTGTCCGTTAATCAGATACGTGCTTTTATCTATACAATATTTGCTGTTTTTGTTTTCCATTTCTTTACAACCAAGGGCTAATATTATTGGCAGGCAGTATGTTGTAGTGGTTGTCTTTGGATTTCAAATCCTGAGGTTGTGGGATCGAAATCTACTACTGACACCATGTGACCACAAGCAAGTCAATTAATCTGCTTGTGCTCTTATTGTAAAAACAAAAGAGATGTAATTTATTGTGTTTCAAACTTTGTAAATCACCTTGGATAAAGACATCAGTCAAACAATGAAGATCTTACTGGAGCTGCTAACTCTTTAACATGCACATCCATGAGTAAAACATTCCTCCATTATACCAGTTCCTGCATTTCTTGGTCAATGCAAAAGACAATTTTACAGTCAAGTGTATTGTTCTGAATTGAAACGGGTAAACAGCTATGTTCTCTACAAGCTGCAGCTGCGTACCTTTTAACTACCTTGCAGCTATTGTTGCATTGCTCCGCTCACACACACCCAAATGCAGCATTTTGAATAGCATCGCAGCTATTATCTCAGCTTTGGTAAAGTACCCACTACTCACAAAAATCCACAAGTCAACCCCCCCATCCCAACCACAATATCGTTTATATGATGGCACTTGGTGATGCTCAATGACCAATACCACACCCTCCCAGAAGTCACTCTATTAACCACAATGTCCCCATCAAACTCCATCGTCATGTGAAAGAGTGCTTTACAGCACTAAATAACTTTATGCCAGGAGGTCTACGGAGCAAAACAGATAACAAACATGAGAGCAAGTATGCATCCATGTGTACAGGTAGTCAACAGCTAAAAACAGCATTTGCATCTTCATTAAGTCTGTCACACTTTTTCCATTTCATAATGTGAAAAAAGTATTTTTTTCCGGTCCAGAACAGCAACCGATCTGCGGTCATCCCACCGCATTGGTTATGGGTGGCATCCGCATAGAGCACGCTCTCAGAGCAGTGGCAAACATGAAAGTTATACTAATAAACACTGATGTTTTCCCTCAAGTTTATTTATCTGTCATTTTTCTTCTTTCTATAGCATCACCACATTTTCATTACATTTGTCATAGCATTTTTGTGATTTTGGGATAGATACATGCACATGGAGCTAGAAGGAAGCAACATGTTCCAAGTTGGTCAGAAATTCATTAAATAATAACACTGTACTCTTTTAATATGAGGCACTTTCAATTCAAGCAATTCACATTAACATCAGAGATAAATTGATTATCATAACCAAATAGATGGCATAAGTCACTAAACAAGAATACCTGAGAGAACACTCATCTTCTGGGCAGTGACTGTCAGCTTCCCTTCTGAGCCTAAATGGGAGAGAAGAGGACACGAAAAAAAAATGTACATACAGTATAGAGCAAAGTGACTACTCATCCACAGCAGAAATCAAGACAGCAGACTTTCTTACCTCCTAGGATTGCAAAAAGGTGACGGACTACAGATTCCACAGCAACTGGGTCGCTGCACTGTTGTGCAAGGTTCTTCAGAGCCTGCACTGCCTCTTCAACCAACTGAGAGTTGTTAGCTTTCAGCTGGCCTATAACAAGAAGAATACATCTTCCAAATTTTTGAAATGATTTGCCTTATATTTGGACACACCGATCATAGTATGCCCAACGCTAAATAAATTTGACTAACAAGTAAAAACAATTTGTGCTGCTCTATTTAACTTTTGTACTATGCTGAATTAAAACACTTTAGTTTGGTTTATACACTTAGACATATTATGAAAATATTTATGACCAAGATCCCAACTTAAAGCTCTTAACCTTCTTCCATCAGTTTCAACTCTGTAACCAGAGACCTGCTAGCAAACAAATTGTGTAACTGAGGATTTTTGTTATGTGATTTTGTAGGCAAGTTAGAAAATGTACTTAAAAAGTCAATTAATAGGGAGTGGGAGCAAATCCATCACAATTTATACCTTTTGTTTTTATTAACAGAAAAAGATTTTAAACTTCATCATAAAGCAACAGTGAAGCAAGGTCTACACTGACTATATTGAACAATTTGCATGAGCCCATGTGCTCACAGGTGCCACCTTATACGTTGCTTGACAGGCATAACCTCTGCCTGTCATTGGGCTTGGCAAACAGCAGCTGTGCAAACCTTCAGCGCTGTATCATGTGGGGTGAACTTTATTTGAGCTAGCTTGTTGCAGATATATCGCAGATATGGCAGAGGGTGTATCAAAAATACTATGGTTTGTTTGTGTTGTAATCATCCACTGGCTACAACATAATGCCCCCATGCTAAACTTGTTCTGGTGCTGACCCTGCAGTGAAATAATACTACTGTACTTTAAATCATAAGACACAATCTGATGGCATGAAAATCCATCATTAAAGGATGACTGAGATACTTGCAGTTGAAAACGCAATTGTTTGTGAATGCTGCTATGCGTTACTCCATGTCAAAACTATACTGCTTCCTTTCTGAAGAAATGCAAGTTGTTAATTTTAAATTATTTAAAACTCGATTGAATAATAGGATTTAATGTAATATGGTTGTATGTAACTGCTGATTCCAATAAGTCAAGACCACTGAAACACAAGACCAGGCTATTATTTCAAGCCTGTTTTGTCTAAACACAACCTTGAAACAGTGATCCATGCTTTTATAACCTCTCGTCTAGATTACTGCAATGCTCTTCTTTTTGGAATTAGCCAGGCCTCCATTGCTCGTCTACAGCTGGTGCAAAATGCCACTGCTTAATTTTTAACTGGCACAAGAAAGCATGAGCACGTTACCCTGATTTTGACTTCCGGTTTGTTTTCAAATCCATTTTAATATCCCTGTATTTGTTTTTAAATCCTTTAATGGTTGTGCCCCATTTTATTTGTCAGAACTGCTGCACTCTTATGTACCGTCTCGCTCTCTCAGGTCAGCGGACCAGATGCTTTTACTTGTTCCTAAGGCACGATGCAAACTCTGAGGTGATCAAGCTTTTTCATTTGCAGCTCCAAAACTCTGGAACAATTTTCCGTTGCACGTTAGGCAGGCTTCTTCACTTGCTGTCTTTAAATCTTATTTAAAAACGCACTTTTACTCCATGCCCTTTAACCCAGTACGATATGTTGACTGTCTGTGTACTTATTATGAATCTCTTCAGCTCTTATGCATTTGTGTGTTTCTGTTTCTTTTCCCTTTGGTTATTTTTTGTCTGATATGTTGGGTTTTTATTGTAGAGCACTTTGGTCAGCCTTGATGTTGTTTTTAAAGTGCTTTATAAATAAATATTATTTCATAAACAGTGCAACAAAGAGTTGTATTCAACTAAACAATCTCAGTTTTAACGGCATATTCTGTAGGATCTCATAATGGTCAAGCTTGTATTAAAAATAAAAGTACAGGGAACTGTTTAATAGAATTGCAGATCAGCTTACCGGCCAGGCCTCTACCGATGTCCATTGCATATTGGCTCAGGTCAAGTGTTACAGAGGTCAGTAAAGTGGATATTGCTGTTCAAATTGAAAGAACGATTAATGAGAACACCCCCACATGAAGAAAGGGCTCAGTGTTCATTGCAAACCATTTACTATACATTTATATTTTTAAACTACAATATTGTTACAATAAGTAATCAAAGACTACCTAATAAAGGTCTCTCTCAATTACTCAGTCATTAGTAAAGGTGGGCTATAAATAATCAGTGCATTTCTACTCTTAAGTGCATTATACTTACTCTCAATAACATTTTCTGGACTACGGAGCATAGATTTTTGCAGTGTGGGAAGGAGGACGTCCTTGAATTCATGATGATTAACTTGACGCAAAAGGGGGGCACATTTATCCTAGAAGGAAGAATCATAAAAACTAAAATATTTCTAATAAAAGTGAACTTTCTTAAAAGCAGAACATGAGCACTTCATAGTAGATGTCACACATTTATAAACTTACAAGGACATGTTTATGGGGTTTTGTCTTGCTCATTAAAACCGTTTTCGTGTACAGATCTAGTAAGGCCGTCTGAAGTTAACAGAAACAAAAAAATAAGATTACACATTTTTCACAAGTTATAATATGCCTTAGGCTAACATGCTCAAACAGACAAATGCCAAATCTCCAAAGTTTGTTCTGAGTGGTTCTGAAGAGATGCTGCAGAACAGAAAGCATTTATAAGCCTCTGACAAGGCAATGTATTTCTACTTTTCTAAAACATAACTCTAAATGATAAGTATTAAGGTCCCTGCATGACAACCTAGTAACTAACCTTGTGTTTTTGGATGGTGGTGACATCTTTGCTGGCAGAACAGTAATCCAGCAACACTCCCAACATGCACATGTGAGTCTGATTCTGCTCCAGAGCCAGAACTGTGGACACATACTGATCAGCAAGGCCAGGGTTCTATGGAGAAAAGATCAATGTGATCTATCCAACATGTGTCTGAAGAAAATATTTTTATGTACTGTATATTTTACTTGTGTCACTTTTGTTTGATTTCTTTAATAATTGTGTTAATACCCATGATGATATAAAATTGCAGAAAAGTAAGTATTTTGCTGTTAAACAAGCAATGACAAAAAAAAAAATAAAAAATGCCAAACCAGCATTACAGACTTATATTTTAGAAACTGGAACAAGTATTGATATACATTAAAACCTTGATTATATGTCAGTTGTCAGAACCAAGGCCTTGACAGATAACAGAAAAGATGGAAAACAGAACAGCAACCTTAAAATGACATATAGCGGGCTAGTTTAGCAAATAGTTGTATTTACAAAACAAAACTAAAATATAATATAGTATTAACAAAATTAATTCATATAATATTGTAATGGCCAGCATAATAAACAAATACAAGTCATTGGTACTGGAGTCTTCTACATTTTATTTGGAGCTTTCATTCCTAAGAAACGGTCCTGTCTTATACTCAGTTATCTGGGTTAAAGGTCACAACCTCAAAACAATAAAAGAAAGCTTTACCTACCAATCAGTTTATCTCTTGACATGCACTTTCTGTCCATCTCTATATCACAAATACTCCTGCTTATTATCTACAATGTCCCTACTCAAAACTGCTTTTCACCACACCTTCTCTTTTCTCCTAACTTCTCATGTCACTCATCTCCTAAGAGGTGTGTCCATCCCTTACAGAACAGAAGCCTCTCATCCAGTCCCATCTCTTACACTCATTCAACCCTTTCTGCTCCCACACAGCATATCACAAGCTGCCTGCACATCACAATATATTAATAAAACAGAACAGAATTTAAAAAGAAAATTACAATCCAGAAGTACATGGGATTAATAAAGTATCTATTAAAATTATTACAGAATAACATTACCATCATTAATTTGTTTTTGACCCTTTCAATTTTGTCGACATCATGCTTTATATCGTTCACTGTTGTTTTTCCTATTCTATAAAATGAAGCAATTCTTTAAGCACTTTTGGCATTTCTTTTTGCATTCTTTTTGTGACAATTCCATCACTATGTGCATATGTTATCAGCCATAACAATGTATAGTAGATTAATTATAACAAAAGAGAAAAGCTACAAAACATAATTAAAACTGAAGGCACAAAATTGACACTGATTTCAAAATGCAGCATGACACGTGGTGCTGGGGAAGAACACTACATACAGTACAAGGGAGACTTGTTCCAATGTGAATAGCTTGCAGCGTACTGCACAGCAGTATAATTACAGTAATAGTTAGGCACTGGCGTGCACAACTTTTTTTTTGGCCCTGATGATAAATGGAGACTGATGGTTAATCGAGTGATGAATCAAAGTTCTACTGTAACTGTAAAAATGTTCACAATTAGCTGCACAATTAAAGGAAGGCATAAATTTTGTACAACACAATGTACCTCTTTCCACAGCCTGGTGAGTCTTTTTAGGACACCTTCCAGGGTATGCCTATTGGAGCCCCCAAGCACTTCAAACAGCAGAAAGCTTTGGACTTCAACCTATCATAATAGATGAAAGGCATGTTAATTCTGAATACAGGTACTGTAATCAATATGTATACAATCTCCCTCCTGTTTTAGACCAGTACAATGAAAGTGAAGATCTACCAATCCACATTTGCACTTGTTAACAAATTAATCACATCAATATTAAAAAAAAAAAAAAGGTGTACAATATAAACCAGAGATCCTGCAAGGGTATTCAATTCAGTGGTCAATAATAACCTTTGGACCTCCACTTGCCACCAAGGATTGCAAGAATTACATTTTACTTCGCTTATTCGCAGCTTTTAATTGGATTCTCTATTAAAGCTTTCTTTACAGTACATTTACCAACTAGAAACACAATACAAATTATAAAACAAACAATTATAAAAAAAGCATACATAAAGAAATTCTAAATGACGGAAACAAAAAAAAAAAAAAAAAAACCAAAGAGAGAAGGATAAATACACACCAGCTTGGTCCAGGTAGCCCCTTCTCGCTTTTCAGGTGCATGAAAAACACATCGAACTAGAAGACAAGTCCAAGACAGGGCCAAGGAAGCCGCCGACCCTGTGCTCTTACTGTCAAAAAAGCCAATACCTAGTAAGTGACATGGCCAACAGGAAGCATGTCTAAGATATGACTAACAAAACATGGAGACTACATGTTACCCCAACAACTGACCAACTTTATACCTTGGGAAACCATTTTTACAGATGACTCCAGATGCTTGCAGGCACTGTAGCAGGTTTTTGGCTGCAGCTTCAGGGTGGGTTTCCACCAATTGCTGAATGGCAGATTGCAGTGCTCTTCTTGATGCAGAGTCCCTATACACAACCAGAAAGAAAGAAAGAACATAATTAAAATACAGTATATAAAAACATCTTCATAAACCTGGTTGGTTCTAATATTGTATATGATTAATTAAGCTGAAAACTACAAACAGGAAGACAGTCCAATAATGTCAGCCACAACAATCGTATTTCACAACAGCTTTGTAATCATAAAATCAGATCAATACAAATTAACATAAGATGTCAAGAGGCAGAACAACTTTTTATTCTTGGCTATCAAAGCACTAAAATAAGAAAACACTCCAAGAAGAATTTCACTGTACTCTGTACACCAGGCAATAGTAAAAGAGCCAATAACCAGTTAAACTTTTACTTGCATATGGGGAAAAAATGGGTTTAGGAAATGAAATGGATACAAAGTAAAGCTTTAAAACAACAGAGCGTATGAGCACAAACAATGGTTTACCCATAAACAATTGAAACGTAATAATGACCAAACACTGGTCGTTTCCTTTTGAGACATGATTTTGGAGGTTTACTGAAAGCTAGCTTTGAGGACCGAAAAGGTCCATCTCTTTGTACAGTAATGGTAGAGACATTTCACTACTACAATCAGATTTAAATAAAATGTATTGTGAATTAACATTTATAAAGTAATTCAAAAGGAATAGGAAGCCAATTGAGGGGCTAATAAACAGGATAATACGAGCACCATAACAGATTATTGTGAAGCCCTTTTCTGTAACAATTTCAGACTAACCTGTATTAAGACGCAACAATACACGACTTAATGATGTTATTACTAAAATAAAACCCTAGTGTAACCTTAGAACTACTCAAATGAACATAGTAAAAGGTTCATGTTGATCAAGAGAATCAACACCCAATATCAATTTAACAATAACACCATCACGATTATCAACCAGTCCACAAAGTAAGGAAGGCAGCAGGTCAGTAAATCAATTACAAATATGATAATTTGAGATAGCATAAGTTGTCCATTTTGTATTAAGCGACATGCCACTGAAAAAAGGAAAAATATATCAACTCAAAAGTCTTGGGTTAGAAGATCAATTAGTAAATGGTACGCCTTCAATGTGTTTTTTGTATCCCAAGAACTGAAGCCAGGAAGCACTTCTATACACAAAACCTTTTGGGAATCTGGAACAAACTACTAAGACATGGAGTTGAAGCAGAAACCTTGAGAACCTTTAAGAAGAATCTGGATGAGCTATTGGGACAGCGTGGCTATTACCTAAGCAAATAATTCTGACAGGCCGAGTGGTCCCCTTTTGTGTTGTCAAATGTCTTATGTAAAACTGGATGAAATAAACAGTTCAGGTCAGCATGTATTAGCATTTACATGTAGCATACCCAACACCAAAGTAGCATTATAATATGAAATGCAACAGCAATACCTGTGATATAAAGCAAAGAGAAATGCGAAAGTGTCATGCAGTAAGAAACGAGGACTTCCATGGGTCGGTCACAGCTTGCCTCATTATGCCCAATGACTAAGCAAAAGAAGACAGATGAACACTACTGTCTAGCTTTTCACAGAAGAAACTGATCCAGGTTAATTTGTATAGAAATCTTCACTGAACACAGGCTCATATTGCTCGCTCATAATTCAAGGTATACAGCAATGATGACAATAATTAATCAGATAGAAACTTAATGTAAAAGTATGGTTTAACAAAAAATAAAAACTGACAATATAACCTAGTTAACGTTATAATTAAGAAATGGAGAAGGAGTCTAAACTCATAAGAACTTGTGTACTCTGAAGAAGTGTATTTGTCCCCAGAAGGATGGTGCTAATTTTGAAAAAACAATAAAATAATGCATGTTGTGATACTGACCTGTAGCGATGCAGTGTCATGCAGAACAGTTTGCAAAGCCCCTTCACAGCAGGTTCAGGGAGGTCTGTAAGACAAACCCGGAAAAATAAGCATCTGCCATGTTAATCATTGTATAGAAAAGTAGGGTAGGCTTATTTTTCTTTTTTAGACAGAACTTTATTTGTCCCTGGGAGAAATTTGACTGTTCACATTCTCAATAAAAAAATAAATGAATATATAACTAAAAACAAAATTTGTAAAGTATATACCAGAATGACTAAAATGTAAGAAAACCAAAACGAAGAAACTACTGACTTGGCATTCATAATGAGTGATTATGCATTACGTTTCCTGACACATTACAGGTGAATAAATCTTTGGCTGAAAGTCCTCAAGATTTGTTTATCAGCGAGAGTATGTACAGTGAAGTGCCTCTTCCAATGCCTCCAGAGGGTCCTGGGTGCATCCCATTATGGAGCCTACTCTTTTAATTAGCATGTTGATTTGGCGGGCATCTCTTGAATTGATGTTATCAGCCCAGCACACCACAGCACAGCACAGAAAAATCTCACTAACCACCTCAGAGTTGTATAACATGTAAAAGATGCCACTACTCAAATTAAATGAATGCAGTCTCCTAAGAGAAAAGGGACATGCTCTGTCCTTCTTATATAAGTCATCTGTGTTACAAGACAAGATGACAACAATGACCAGACCAATCACTTGTGGGAATGCACTACACCTCTATATTTATTACCTGGGTAGTGACTGAACATACAAGCGTTTGGTGAGGCTAAAGTCAATAACCAATTCCTAGTTTTTGCTGATGTTATTTTGCAGACTTTTTTCCACCAAGAAACAAAGTCCTCAATCTCATCCCCATTATTGAAACCCCACACCCAAAAGGTACCTTCATCTTAAAATTTCTGCAAGTGGCATGTCCTGGTGCTTTACTCAAAGTTTAAGGTGTACAGAGTGAAAAGAACAGGTGACAGGACAATTCCTTGTGGTGCTCCAGTGTTGCTCACTTCCTCATCAAAAACATGTTAGAAAGTTCGCCAAGCTTGGACCTTTCACTGCCACTACCTTACATGGCAGTTCATAACTGCAATGACTTCCCTCACAAGAGAAGCCAACAAAGCCATGTGTGAAGGCCGGCTTACCTCTTCCAGACACGCACAACTGAAGCTCATTCAGCACCTCCTTCCTTTCCTTCACGCTGGCTGTTGTCACTTTTACAGCAAATTTCTTCAGTGTCTCTGCAACCTTTTATTTCAATAAAAATTTAAATCATAATGAAGCTAAGGCATGAACAAAGCATGGGTCTTACTGACTTACACATATTATGGAATGCAATAACAATCTGAAGATGGCAGACGAACTAGAAATGCTCGTGATGCCTAAGTCACAACAAAGTCACACAAGGGTTGCGACAGGCACAGGATTGAACATGGTCACCGTGAAAACTGCTCAGTATTTATATTAGCGTTAAAAGTAGCTACATGAGAAGTTAGCTGTCATAATAATCCAGCAGTGACACTATCAATTAATACCCCTCCCCGTTTTTTTGTTTTATATAAAAAAAAATAAACAGAGTGCTGACGACTGCTTCACACAGCATGTCTCAGTTGTGCCCCGTGCTGCTGAGTTCCAGTTACCGGTAACTCCAAATATCCGCTCGGCACCTTTGCGGCTGGGCGTCAATACGAAGGACTTTCACCTCGCACCCCATCCTCTACCATCAGCTAACAAAACAACCCACGAAGGACAGGGTATTCCTTTGCTGACACACAAGCCTCCTCGTTCGATCCCAGTGCACATCGCCGTCACCCAAAACACAACTACTCGGGACCCCCTCGTGTTCCAGCAAAGGGCCCGCCAACAGTCACATAAGGAACTCGCAAACTACACTGTGTTAATAACTGCAACTTTATCCGCGCGAAAAGATTGAGGCCTTCATTTCTTTTAAATTGTTATAAATTCAAAGTCGTGTCCCGATCCAAACGAAAACCCAGTACTTCACAGCACCGACCTGCGTGTCCGCCGCCATCTTGCCGGCCTCGCTCCAGGAAGGAGTTCTCTGACCTCACTTCCGGTACACGCGGACTTCCTTCGCGGTTCTGTTTCTTCGACACAGTGGGCGGGAATGTTTCCGAACGCCGGCCGCCTCGTCATGTGACATAAACAAACAACGTGATTGGCTCCTTAGGATAGCGTCAACTAGTGAAAAAGTGAAAATCCATCTGTCTGGACTATCAGTAGCACAGGCTACTACTCTGTTTTCCTTTAAAAATTTGCCACGGTACACTAAACGAGAGAAATTGTCGCCAAAAGAGTAGGTACTCAGTTTCATTTATTTTGTGAATTTAATATACATAAATTAACTTTTAGATTGTCTTCTTTTCTTCAGAAAGTATATTCTGGAAACTGTTGTATGTGCACAATTTTACACGGCACAGTACTCCAATTTGGAATAATAGTTACAAGTTAATAGTAATAATGTATATATTTTAATCCGAAACAAAATGCTGTACAACAGTAATTGGATGGAACAGGGAGTTTAGTCTATAGTGCGCCTATTGCTTTAAAAGGAAATCTTTTGCTTTTTCAGGATTTCTGTTCAAAATATACAACGTTGGGAAAAAGAATAGAATTTGATGGTTAAGGCAAACTGCAGTTATAAGAACTGTACAAAGTACTTTTCAAAATCTTTTGCAGCAGTTTCACATCTTCCTTCATTGTATTAATTCAAGGACTTGATTGTCCATGTGCAGTCCATATCGCAGTGGTACCCCCAAAACAATATGAATCATTTAAGACTAAAATTTCAAGTTTCCTGTTCCTCCAACATCCAAAAAACTTAATTTTAAAATTTAAACCATATATACCCTTCTAAAGAGCCTTTAAGACAGCGGTTTGGTTTTGATTGTAGAAATGAGAATTTTGCAGTGTTGTTGAGACAACTGATTTATTCCAACAAAAGTTCAGATATAATTTGCATTAATGGTTACACCAAAGGCTCTTCTTACTTACCTTGACCACCTCTCTAATTTACTTTAAATTTTACATTAGAAAAAAAACAAGATGACTTGTTAATTTTCTTAATGATCTTATTTTATGCATCTTAAAATTACTACTCCTTTCTCGATTTTTTTTTAAATTACTTGAATAAGTATGTTTCTTTCTGCCTTAAAGTATATGAAGAAAAATACGGTCTAAAAGATACGGTTTCATTGAAATTTACATTTAATAGTCATTTATTCTATCCTTACTTTCAATTCTTTGATATTTATATTCACTTTTATTTTTACAATTTACTTAAGTTTCGCCTGGTTCGATTATTATTAAGATGGTCAATTTTGTTGAAAAACTTCATCGGTTGTGTAATAAAAATAAAATAATAAAAAGGTGGCGGGGTTTGGACTGCATGACAGAATGCGCCGGTATGTGCGTATTAAATCCTGATGAGAAATGTTACTTATTTTTCATTTATTAATCTTTTTACGCCAATAAAACGAACATCTGATAAGTCTGTTTTACTTCTGCACCACACTGAACAGTACACCGAATTTGTGTATAATACTAAAAAAGTTTGATACATAAAATATCCATTAATCTAAAATTGATTGCTTTGATATCAATTAGGATTTAACGAAAAATTTTAAATGCTTCTATCCGGCGGGCTTCAAGTTTTCGAATTCTACTGCTCGGATTTCCTTCTTAATTTTGGTTTCAATGAAATCTGTCTTGTTTCATCAAGAGTATATTAGCAGACCCATTTGTGTAAAAGTGACCCGACTGAGGACTGGGATGCCTGCAGTTATTTTACTTTTCACATGTTTGGCGATATGTTCAAAACGTAAAAAAAAAAAAAAAAAACTTCCAAAAATCAACTGTAGGTTCATTCTGCGATACACATTATATCAGACTGTGTGATGGCGGTTGTTGCCAAGGGCACACCTGAAGCTCCAAATGCCCCCATCATGTTGGGCAAAGCGCAGGAGAAGACAGCTCACACGTCCACTCAGTTACGCAGCCCTGCTTACACTTGTTTACTAGTCCTCATTCCTACCCGAGGGTGGGAGATGCCAGTGTGTGTTGCCAGATGCCAGGGCTGCATACATTTTACTATATTTTGAGTGAGGGATAAAAGCTGTCTGCAATGGGCTAAAACCCTGCCCAGTGTTGTTCCCGACTTATGCTCCGTTAGTGGTGGGATTAACTTTCTTCTACCTTGACCTGGATGAATAAGCAGGTTAGGAAGATGGGTGAATTAGTACTGTTGCAGTGTTCAGCAATTGCTGCTTTATGGAGGCATCACTCTGGTTTCAAATTACACCTCTAGGTTCCTATTAACCCTTGTCACTTTTTACATCAATTGTGCTTGTAGACTCCAAATGTGGGTGACCCAATACATTTTTGTAATCCGTCCAATGTAGGTTAAGAGCCAGTCACATTTCAGCATCTTCTAAAATGGTATCCACTGATCTGAAATCGTGTATTTCATCAGTGCCCTCCTTAAAACTACCTCTGAGAGAATTCATCTTACCCTTGCAGCAACACTAAAAATAGAAAATGCACAAAGGGTTAACCATCCAGCACTAGGGTTCTGGTTCAATACCTAAACCAGAAGCTTTCAGTTTGTTACTTCCATATCAAGCTTGTTTCCTTCCCCATGATCAAGTTTATAAGCCACAACCCTACATTACATGTCCAAGAACACTCAGCAGGTAGACTATAACTCATCTATAGAATTGATTCAGATGAGAAATGTGGGACTATGGAAAGCATAATTCATCATTTAAAATTAGTCAAAGAATAAGCCCCGATTTTTGAAGCAGTATGCTATTCTCAACCACCTTTGCAGTGCTCCATTACCAACATACAAGTTGAAAGCTGTATTTCATGGTATCAGTGTAAGGCATTTACCCAACAGACATGAAAAAACGATTTCACCAGTGCTGAGGGACAAAATATTCAATAAAATTAAGTTTATTTTGATGTTTCTTTATTTCATCAGAGAAGATGAAAGACATGGCTTAATCAAAGAGGCCAAAGCCCATGTCATCGTCAGATTCCTCAGAGTCATCCTTTGCCTCTTCTTTAGCTTGAGCTGGAGTGGCAGCAGCAGCAGCTGTCTCAACCACAGCAGGTGCAGCCACTGCAAATGCAGAAGGATCAGCCAAGAAAGCCTTGACCTGAAAAAGATGGGTGAGAAGAAATTATTAACTACCTCATTTGACTGTAACAGGGGTGCACAAATAGCACAATACAGGGCCCTCCTAAAAAAAAAAAAATCTATCAAGCAGCCCCCCTTATACATAACATAGCCAAACAAAACTAGAAAAGGACGGACTGAGGACTGCTGAATCACTGTTCTCAAACTCTGCCCAAGAAGATAGTTCCTTGATCTACTCTGTTAGCTAGTTAGGGCCGGGAAAGTGAGCTCTGTTCAACTAAAGGTGCTTAGCCAACAATGTGCCTTCTGAAGTTCACATTGGGGGTCAACTAAAGCTCACAGTTTCAAAAATGACAACTCACAGCCATTGGAGAAAACAGCACTTCTGGAGAATGGAACATGTTAATGAGGGCACTAATTGCCTATCCATTCACTGAAGATCACATCTCTCTAGAGCTTGTCGCGTCCTTTTAGACAGGTGAAAACACTTTTTAAAATCAGTTACCAGACATTGACCATAATGGATAAGAAATCCTATTTGCTTATATGGTCCTGTTGATTTCTAGTTCTGGATTTTAATACAAAACATGTCACTGGTGCTGGGTGCAAAATTCAAACAAGGCTGGATGAAGATGGTGTTCATATACAGGTGTGGGCAAAGTAGTTTGTATGGAAAAATAAGCAGGTTGTGATTATTATTACAATAGCTTTAACTTGAGAGCTTTAACAACTCAAAAGAAATGGAGCAATGGCACAGTGCACTTAGGAACAATCTTGCAAAATGTTTAGAGTTGTATGTGATGCCGGCAATTTAGACATTTTGCCCACACCTATATATTAAAGTAGTGCACCAACATATGCTCCTATACGAGTTATTCACAGGCATACAAGTGTCTACTGCAAACAGATTAGTAATAGTACACATTCAATTAGTCACAGTAATTAAAAAAAAAAAAAAAGACAGGGACTATTTTGGAATCTGTTTTAAAATGCCTATTTTTTAAATTTTTGGCAAACAAGGTCAGAGACGAAGCACCTATAAATTAAATAAGTTTGCAAAAATTAAATGCAGTACTTGTTTCACTCTGATACACCTCCCCCTTAAAATAGTCATTTGGCCACATCTCAAATCACGTTCATGATTTCAACCAAAGCAGCAGAAATGACATACCTTATCAGCCAAAGGGAATGAGTAGTCAGTTTCCACAGCAACTGCCAGGACCATCTTGTATCCATTAACAATTGAATGGGGGATGGAGGCTACAGTGGGGTAGCCAATCTGCAGGCAAACACTGGCGATATTCCTTACGCCCTAAGGATAGAACATTTTAAAATAAACGTCTTTGCATGTAAACGTAACTAAACTGGACAGCAAAATTCATGACCTAAGATTACACTAATGTGTGGATGGTATATAAGGATTACATCTATTTTAAATGACTTCATTGTAACAAACCCCTATAATGCTTGACCAGCTGAAGCCCTACCATCTTTGGACAAAGAAAAAAAAACTATCCAAGAGTTAAACAGTCACTATCTTGGCTGTACTAACCAAATGTGTTCAGACACTGTGTGGTTGGATCAAATGGTCACATGTTGCATCAGAAATATTCACATATACCAGCAAGCCAGCAGGAAGGCCCATCACCACCAAAACTTTGCACATTTGTATAAAGAAGCCTTGGCTCCCCATCTCTAGATACAGTCCTAGGTGATTTATAGGACAAACAAAAAACCTCTGTTAATGACACTGCTCCATTCATCAAGGATCCACACTCACAGCTGCCATAAATTTCACAGACCACTGGGTACACACTTTGCTTGAATAAGACGCTGTCTCACTGAACTATACTTTGGGTTAAAATTTCAGAAAAGTTCAAAAACCCACGAGTTACTGTAAAATCAAAGTTTAGCTTAATTTATTAAATATGCTGGAAAGCAAACGTCACATTAATATGTTGATCACTCTCTTTAGCCAAGGGTTTAAATGAATATTCTTCCAGCGCATTCTCCTTTACAGTATAGACCATGTTAAATCCATTTATGAAATAAAAGATTACAATTGAATTAGGAAGGCAAAAAGGCACTATTTATAAAAAGACTGCCAATATCTAATATAGAAGGACAGTCAGATCTCACTATTTACAAATTACTCACACTCCAATAGCATTATTTAGAATAGATAAGGCAAGATTAAGCAGTGAACAGTCTATTGTGATATTGAGCACTGCACTCCTCCTGTATCAGCTTACCTTTAGTCAATTTTAAGAACCCTACCCCACCTTATACCTTAAACTTAGTTTTCCTTAAGAACATTTCATGGACTTGTCATATTTAACATTCAACACCCTTCCTCTGCCTTTACATAGCATTAACATTACATTGGTACATCTTGCCTAAAGTGGTTAGAGTTGCATTGAAAGCCTGCATATTGTAGTCTTGTTAGTTATCCAATAAGGTGGTATCATTTTGCTCAACTTCTCCTTACATCCATAATGGCCAACATAGTACTAGGTTGTTGTACCATAATTAGCAAAGCTGAAACACCTATTAGAATGGTGTTAATTTTTCATTTACAAATCTTGTTGCATCCCTTTTAATTATGATTCTTGTTGCCTTTAATACAATGCTCTGGCCCTGTTGTGGATGTGATGGCTGGGTACACTGGCATAAGTAGCAGTTTACTTAATACCCGATATATCTGAAAGGTTTTAGTCAATTAAGTCAATAAAGGTCTTCCTTGCTACTCAAATCACCATTGGCTTCTAAAGGGTGGGTCAGGTGGTTAGAGGCAAATGATGAAAAAATGTTCATTAACTTCAAATTTTGAACATCTTGATTTTTAAAATATCGTAGCTGTATAAAATTAAAAAACCTTAGACATGCCCTACCTCAATGAATCGCTGATGAAGACTGTCCTCTGTGATGTCCAGTACTTCAGGACTGTACACACTACCATTGTCATAGACCTGCCTAATGATCAAGCCATAGGAGAAAGGGGAGATGTTCAACATGTTGAGCAGAGTAGCTTCACTGGCTCCAACCTTATCTCCAGTCTTGATCAGCTGGACATCACTCTGACAAGAAAAAGCAGCAGCATTGAAGAAAAACAGGGATAGTGCTCACAAATTCAAAAGCATCATTCATTTCTCAAAAGGAGGGTCTTAAACATTTTAGCAATTGTAAAACTTAAAGGCAGGGGTCGCATCTACCTCCGCAAAATAATTTAAAATTGCAGGTCAATTAAGAATGTGCCAAGGATTCAAAAGCCAATGACACTTACCAGAATTTCAATGGTACCTCTGGAGATCTTGGTAGTGATACCCAAAGCCTGGAAGAAAGAGGTCTTCTCAGGGCCCAAACCAGTGTTCTGGGCTGGCACAGTAACATCACAAGGAGCAATAGCCCCAGCACGAGCTGCTGCTGGCACCTTGACAAAAAAAAATAAATGGAAAATTGAGAATAGTGCACTGAGCCAGCATGCTTGAAAGATGGGAAAGCAGAATGACAGGACTTAACATAAATAACTCTATGCAAAAGGGTACCAGGCCATAGGTTTCAAAGCACCTCACCTTGTTGGCCAACAGCAAGTCTCGGACCTCTGCCAAATCCTCCTTGGTGAAAACAAAACCAACATTCCCTCTGATGTGAGGAAGCAGCCTAACCGAAAAGAAAATGCATTAATGTATAAATTTATAACTCAAAATTGGGTAATTTTTTTTTAAATGCAACTTATTTTGGTTAGCTATGGGACAGTATTTCATTTTAATGAGGCAATACTGTTTTCAAAGAATTGCTACAAAAAAAGTCAGCAGTTCATTACATGAGCAACCAGCAAACTGCTCATTTTACTTTAAATAGGTTAAAACAGGAAAAAAAAAACAGATTGTACGAAACCAAGCGTCCCTGTAAGCTCTAGAGAAGAAACAGACAGGGATAGAAAGAAACGAGTTAATATGTGCAGGGGGAACGACAGCAGAGCATTATCAGGCTCTGTTGTAACATAACCTGCAGCACCACTAAAGCTAGAAAACCCAAAAGTAAATAAAGTCGCAACATTTAAAACCAACTTTTCTAGGGAAGGATTGTTTTCCAGATGTCCTCGAATGGCTTTGCGCATCATGGTGTTCTTGCCCATCAAGACAACAGCCTTTCCACGCAGAGAAACACGGATGGTCTGCATCTGCTTAGACCCAACATTGTCAGCACCCACGATGAAACACTTGGGGTAATCATCCAGAAGTTGCTGAATGGAAAACAAGAAATGCATGTTACAATTACAAAATCAACCACAACTTGGCTTATCCGATACTCTTCACTCTCTCAAACATGGTCTTGGAATATTTGCTGCAAGTACAGGTGGACTAAAGAGGACTTGCAGATAACCAAAATCCACCTTCACCCAACAGTTCAAGCCACATATTAAAGAATGGCAGATTTAAGACCTTCAAGTACACACACACACACTATTTATATACAAATGAGTACAACATTTCCAAAAAATTCAGTTCAACTCTTCTCCACAGGAGGTTTTTAAAAACATTTCTATAACACATTTTTCATACAAAACAATGTTAATCAAATTGCATTACAAAATGAAAGGATGTTAATATAAAACAAGATTAGGTAATATTATACAGTATGTAAAACAAAAAGGTAAGGGGTCAAGTATAAACACACTCCAAATGCTATCTTTGGAGCCAAGAAAAATGGCATTCTATAAACTGACAACACAAATTTTTATACATTTACTGGGAGACAACATACAAGAGCATTTCATACTCCGACATGTGAAAAAATAAATTGATTAAACAAGACATTAATAGAACTACAGCTGGAAATGCACCCGCTATAAATCAATTCTTTGAAACAATACATACCAAAATATACTATCCCAAGACATGACCATACAAAACAGCAGTCAAACTTTGAATCCATCCATATTAAGATTCGTTAATGGCTTCAACACTGGTCATTTATAAAGATTGCATTCTCTTAGGCAAAGTTTCCCCAAGTAATATGTCTAAATTGTTGAACATTTTATTAAGTGTAAAAATCAGAAATTATATGCTTGCACAAAAATTTACTGTTACATATTTATAACAGGTTCTTATTTTCCAACCTGGTAATCTGGCTAGGTGTTCATAAGACACAAGTGTAGGAAAAAATGCTAGAAAAGGTCCCTGGAAAGAAACCCAATACACCAGAGGGCAAACTCAGAATTGCAAATTTCACACACCAAGTAGGTTGGTATTTTAAGAAAACACATATGCATGGGTAGAATGGGGGAGGCCACACAGATGACAACCAGGCACAGGATTCAAGGAACTTGCTTTGTGAGGCAGCACATACATATACATACACACACACACACACTTAGCTAGGAAGTTAAAATGTCAGGGTGAAGCAGTACCAGAATAGCAGCAGATCACTAGTCGGAGGCTCCTAACCCCTTACTAAAGCTTTAATTTCACTAGGGAGTTCCTAAAATGTTACATGCCACCATTCTGAATGCATTACAACTCACAAGTAGAAGAATTCAAGAGCACCCACTGTTCACAGATAACCTGTGCAAAGTGATTACTTACAATGATTTTCATAAAATAGTTGGACTTCCACGTAGCCCTGTCTTCCCTGGGCATCTTTGCAGTGCTTCCAAGGATTGCCAAAAAACTGGTTTAAAGACAAGGTGACACCTAAAAGATTAAAAAGGAGGCGAAAATTTAATCAAGTAAACTCCAACCCCAAACACACCTAATCTGGATATAGCGGTTTGTCAGAACACTTGCTGTAGTGTTCAAACACTTGGCCATTTATAACCGTACACTATTTAGAATTTTTTTAAAATCATTTTGCAGAGAACTTTGTCCCGTTAGACTTACAAGGCAAGTCACAAAGCATGAACGACGATCCGAAAGCGCAGACATTAATAAGCAACAGAGAAGCTTCAAAACCGAGCATGCGGGCGCCGTTGCTACTACTGTAGAATTGAACCTGCAACGAGAGACTAAGGCACACAGCGAAATCCTCAACGCTTTAGCTGTCCTGAAGAACTGAAACTTGGCCAATCCAAAAATAAGTAATGGTGAACATTTCAAAAGACTCCTAACAAAAACCGGGGCAATTCGAATAGCAAAGTGAAATCCCAGGACAGCTATACAACAAAAATGGAGACGCATCGTCCTGCATTGCCATGTCTGTCCAAGAAGGAAACGAGACCGACGTTCAGTGCGGTCCTGGATGGCCGACTTCTACGGTGCTCTATTATGGTAATTTAATGGTCCACTTTCTAAACTGGAAAGCTGGATTTCCGCGTTGGTTAACTGACGTTCCTTCTTCGGGGTACATTTTAACTTACCTACGATCCCCAGACTACCTCAGTACTTTAACTAGTGAACCCAAATCAAATGTCTAACTGCTAGTCGTTTATGGCACTATACTCAAAAACGTCAGGTGAAATGTGATAAACTGCAGAGATGCCATAGAAAACACATCTTTGGGCAAGCAAAGCGTTAGCTGCAAGCACTACCATAGGTCTCCATTTTCTATTCAAATAACCACTGGTTTAGACATTTATTTAACACGTACTGTACTGCCGTTTATATACAATATTCTACTACTTCTACACAAGACGAACAACGGGCATTCTAATATCGTACGCACATTTTCAACGGTCTTGATGAATCGTTTAACTCCCATGCCCCACGTGGCCTTCCAAACGCATTTACTGGCCTACTCAAAAGGCGAGGATGAGCAGCCTTAATAGGCCATGATGGGACAATCTAGACCTGGCGCGGACTTAACATCTACGCAGAAAAACAAAAACTGAACTTAATGCCTAGCGACATTGATATTCACCATTATACAAAATGTAAGGTTTGGGGAAACTAAACCAAACACAAAACACTTACCACGCTTTGCGGACTGCGTGAAAGAAAGAGGGTATTGCTTCCTCACAGGCCGTATTTATAGCAACCGGCTTAGCCAATCAAGTAAGTACTTCGAATGCGCCAAGTCGGCAAAGTTAAGAGGCTACACGCCCTGCCACTCCGAGCAATTTAGCCAATAGGAATTAACCACTTGCAAAGTAAACTGGAGATAATTACTTGTCATATTCTAAAGAGCGAGGATCGAAGGTGTTCCACTCCCATGATCGATTCGCTCACGTCTGTCTGTTTGGCATTAGAATTAACTTTTTATATGCATCCCATGGTAATTAATACAAAATTATTCATATTAATTTGATTTTTTTTTTTTATTTTTACCACCCCGCATCGCATATGGATTGGTACACAAAACGAAGCTGAAAAATTGAGAGTGGCATAAGAGTCATGGTAATGTGCAAACAACACATTAGAATGATTACGTTTATTAGGAAAACTAAGGATAATGGCAACCAGTAGTAATAAAAGAAAAACGTTTTAGTTATTAGGACATGCTAACTGGCACAATCTGCACGTCTGCAAATCGTCAAGACATTTGATCACAGTGCTGAAACTCGATGGTCCTGATGACCATCTGCGGCCACATTTACTGCCTATAAGTGCCTTCAGGTTACAGGGCATTTGGGACTCTGACCTTAGCTCAGCTAGGGGAGGAGTAGGTCAGAAGCTATAGTAGAAACACATTCTTACCCAGTGTCCCATCTCTATGCCACTAGGTCATCCCCGAAAGAAGCAAAGTTTGATGACATTGGGAAACTAGCATCTACTTGATCTTGACAGGTTAGTGACCTCAACCAAATCACTGTCCCCACTTCAGTCCTACGCCTACAAGATTTTTATTGGTAAAAAAAGGCAGGGACATCAACAACCACTGATGTCAGAAAACATACTTTCAATGGAATCTTGTTCTTTCAGCTGCTCCCAGTAGGTGTCAGCACAACAGATCATCAGTGTCCATATCCTCCGCTTCTCTTCATCTTGCTCTGTCACACCCAGCACCTGCATGTCCTCCCTTCACCACATCTTAGACCTTCCTCTTCCCTGGCAACTCCATCACTTGCATTTTTCTCCAAATATAGCCAGCATTTTTCTCCAAATATAGCCAGCATCTCTCCACTGAACCTGTCCAAACCAAAGCATTTTCTCCTCTCTTTGGGCTTTATCTCCAAAACGTTGAACCTGAGCTTACCCACTAATGTACTCGTTCCTAATCCTGTCCATCCTCGTCACACCAAATGCAAATCTTAACATCCTTAACTCTTGTCACTTTCAGCTCTGGCTCCTGTTTTTGGGTCAGTGGTACCCTCTCCAACCCATATAACAGCTATTCTTACTATTGTCTTGTCAAGGTCTACAAATCAGTAGTTATACCAGCTAGTTTATATGGATTGGAGATGGTGGCACTAACCAAAAAAAAACAGAAGAATGCAATACTGACACCATATTTTGGAGATAACTGCTCTGGATTGTGCCAGTTGGTGAAAAGAACTCAATTACATGGCAAACATAAAAAAGAAAAGCAAGAAACAAGATACAATAACACCACACCAAGCGCAGCAAAAGGCTGTCTTCTTAATCTTTCACTTCAATTTATTACAAGCAAAATTTATTTTTTATGTAAATCAAGATGTTGGGTCCAACAGCCTGGACTCCTGAATTCTTTCATATAGTGGACTGGTGCCCTGTCCAGATGATGTTCTTGCCTTGTGGCCAGTGCTTGCTTGTTTGGCTCCATTATTCCCACGATCCTGCTCAGAATAAAGTAGGGTTGAAAAAACCAATCGATGGAAATACTATGTGTAAAGCTTTCAGGAGAAAAACCATGTGAAGGGGTAGACTTTATGTACATACTAAGACAAACATACACATTTATATACAAAACACATGAAAACCAATTGATGTTCGAAACCACATTTTCAAGTAAGCTTGCCATCTTCTTGTCACTAAGCATTAACAAAATTCCATGGGGAAACTTTTCAATTTAGTCTAATAAAAAATAAGCAATCCCTTATAAAAATGGGAATAGCTATGGAAGAAATTAATAAGTGAATTTTTTGTTTTTACCACCTTTGGACCATATTCAAAACCTTTTCATTTTTTTTACTGAATTACTCTCATTTAATGCTAAAAAGACGAACAAACAAACCACCACCTCACCGCTATAAGAGCCAAGCACTGAGCTTTAGATACAATTCTTCTCCTAACTGGCTTTTGCATTTGAATAAAAATTTGGTCTCCCCCTAAAAAAAATATTTAGGGGACGGAGTGCAGGCTGCAAGTACCATGATGGCTCCACAGTGGAACTCCCAAAACAAACACCATTTCAATGATCAGGCCCCCATCATAACCACACAATATATTTTTTAAACATTTATCAATAAATAATCTTCAAAAGGAAATCGCCAAATGAATGACCAAATGCTTCAAAGCCAGCCCAAAAAAGACTGGTGCCTTTATATTTCATTTGAAAACACTGACATTTCTGCATACAGTAATAAATTTCCATGGCTGTCCACACAACACCTAGTCTGTACACCACAAAAGACAAGCACAAGAGCAAATTAAAATGAATACACAACTGCATACCAAAAAAGGCAAATTTTATTGGCATAAACACAGGAAAAAAAACAAGCAGTCTGTTTCACAAACACAAACATGGCACAATAAACAAGAATCTGTTGGGCAACAGATAGAAGCAGGAAGTTAAAAAAAAAAAAAAAAAAAACACAGACAGATGAATTTACTTTCCTTTGGTTGCAAGACAAGAGTTGATAATGCCGGACCTGTAAATACTGATTAATAAAGCACACAAACAACACAGTTTTGTTTTCTTAAGTATCCAGTGGGTGAACATCTGAAAATCCGTCATAAAGTCGGCCCAGCATGTGGTTGCCGATTTGGCACATCTGAGAATGAGTAAAGCAAGTCGAGGACTGCCTTGATAAATGATCAATAAGCTGCCTGCTTTGTCTAAACATGATGAGCACAGAACAGAAATGCACTGCTACTTCCAAACATGAACTTTTATGCTGTTCTGTTTCTATGGCTCAATAAGCTTTGCAGGACAGACATTGTTTAAACTTAAAGTAAGGTGCCAGGAGGTGGCGCTGATGCAACAAGCTTCTGGTAAATCAAATCACACTATTCCGAGTATCAAAAGAAGAAGAAAAACACATTTACGGCTGAAAGACTACGTGAACTTCAGGCCTGCTTGCAGTTGGTAGTCAATCTGTGATGAAAGCGACTCGACAGGTTTTAAGTAACCAGGAAATTTGCAACACCATATTCATTTAAGTTTTACCAGCCCTCAACCCAGAATTTACTGCTTTAGACATTTAAAAATCGAACAAATCAAGCATTATTAGTGCAATCTCAAACCCTCTAAACATGTAATTGTTTAAGACTTGCATACTAGATTTCGTATTGGCAAATGAAATGTAACACCATCATAAAGAAGAAATGGAGTACAAAATACAGCAGTTTTAAGGTTACAAAATTCAGTTCTGTTATGTTTACCTGGGATTTGCCATTTACAGAGCAACGTCAGCTTGTGCTATAAGGGTTTACAGGCTAATCCCAGGTAATTGTTTTTTCAGTCTATGAAAGTATTCTTAGCATTCAGGAGAGTGTAGATATGTATATATATATATATATATATATTTTTTGTTTTTAATAAAAAGTTTCTTTAGATGGGATATAAAAAGTGGTTCTTTGATGTTAGAATTATATATATTTTTTTCACTCACACATTTTAATGAGAAAAGGAGACAAAAAGATTTATATGAAAGCCACCAAACACCAGAGTAAAAATCTTCAATGAAATCGCCTGTCTACAGTAGCCGATGAGAGTGATATCCCCTGCGGGTCTGAAAGAAGCACGTCAGAGTTCAGAACTTTCTACTTAAACAAGCCAGCAAACCTTTACCTGAAAACACAAAGGTAGGCGGCTCAGTCTCCAACATATAATAGAAGGGCCGCAACAGCTGCACACCAAGTCCAAATATGGATTTCAGATCCAAATGGGTTTAAATCCCCATACATACACAAAAAAAAAAACACTATATTTCCATTTTCCCCCAATACCATTAAAAAAAAAAATAAGACTAGCACCCATTACCCAGGCAAAGGTATTCTGGACAGACTTCCTTCAGACATCCGCCGATAGCAGGTTTAGACAATGGGGTTTCAAAGCACCAGTATTTAATTAACTCTGACCCCGGAAATTTGATTTCCATACAACTGGTTTCACCAGAATACATTTTGGCACTACTTGGAAGTGGGTGTGGGAGGGGATTTTCATTTTTTGTTTTGATGCTTGTGTAAAAGTGACATTATAGCCCCATGCAGCTGGTGGTTAGAAATAGATTCCAATGTTTTCCAAATTTTGGAAAAAGAACGCTGCCTCAGCATTTCCTGCAATCCTACTACTTCTTTCAAAAGATGACCTGGAGACCTGCACAAAATGGCACAGCTACTCTCTGTATGAATAACTATCCAGTTGCTACGGGGAGAGGGGGGGCACCACCACAAACCCTGAAGGTACATACACAGCCTGTTTACCAAGTACAGTACATTGTGTTTGAGGAAAATGGTTGAATAGGTATGAAAGAAGAGTCTGCATCCATAAAAATATCATTCAAAATGCTACTTTGTTGTTGCTGGCTGAATATTGTTCTATAATAGGTATAAAAACTGTTAAAACAGTTTGAGAAATGGTTCCCTGATATGCAGATATAACAAGCTGTTGCAACGCACCTTTTTGAAAAGCTGAACTCGCTCTCTAGGACTTGGGAAACCTCTCCAAAGAGCTACTGCCTTTTGCCATTTGCAATGCAGCTATAACAACATCCCAGCACTGAGCTTACCTCCCAATTGCCCCATTGAGTTTTCACAGTGTAATTTTATACAGATATATAAATGCCACCTCCTCTCTCCTACAGAAAAGCAGCTCATAACAGAAAAGAGTGAAACACGTGGCCAACACACTAAACATGTGACTGGAGGAGAAAAAACAGTCAACCCTATACTGAGGATCACCTAACTATGGCGACAACCCTGCACCATATTCCATTCCTGTGTGAAATGACCTGAATTACTTAAGTCAGTGGGACCAGCAGGCTTTACTGCAACACACTCCTAACTGAAGAGTTTCAGGAAGCAGTTTTGGCAGTAGGGTTTGTCATTTTGCTCCTTGAACGTCCCCTTGTTGAGCTGCTTCAGACAGAAGGCACAGACAAAATGTTCAGGGTGAAACTTCTTGGACATGGCGGTGATGCAGCGACCAGTGATTGGTTTCTGGCAACCAGAGCACAGAGAGCCACGTCTCTCGTGATAGTGCACCTCACAGTAGGGCTGTCCATCATGCTCAAAAAAGCTACCATTGATGAAGGGAGTAAAGCACTCCTGTAAAAAAGAAAAAGTAAAGGGGGTGGGGGAGATAGGGGAGAAAGAAAGGAGAAAACCATCAATAATTAAGCAGACTCAGATTGCAAAACTAAATTACCACTGGGCGATTGTTGGCACAATGAGTACTTAACTAGTCCCCTGGGCTTTAAAACAGTTTCAAAGCTCATTAGGAAAGGTCGACAAAGTAAATTCCTCCTCAATTAAGTTACTTTTACTTATTTGGTGGGTACCATTATTTAAGGCGACTTCCAACATTTGAGATACAACTGTTTACATTTCTTTTGTTTTTCCAATTCTAGCACAGGCAGGTAAAGAGACTTGCTCAGGGTCACACACAGTCAGTATGGGAATTTGAACCCAGAATCTCAGGGCTCGAAGTCCAAAGCTTTAACCACTACAGCACAATGCCTACCAGGAAAATATCGGGAATTACAACACATAATGCTGGACTTTTCCAGGATGATCGTTCTTTTAATAGTTTGTGGAAGTATTACACAACTGAGACACTGTGACTGCAAACATACTTTATGATCACACAAACAAAGACTAAACTAACAAATCATTCTCAAACCTTCTTAACCAAGTTTAGGATCATGGAGCAATGATGCAAACGCAGGAGCCAAAACTGGACAGGAGCACCAGTGCTCAAAAGGGTTCACACTTGCACACAGCCATAGGGTTTAATTCACAATGGCAAGCTAACCTAGTATCTGGAGAAAGACCACCCAGACATTAGAATATGCAAAGGGTACACAGCAGCTGGGTAAGGGATTCATACTCGGAGTGCTGAAGCCAGTTAGCAATAGCAGTAAGCTTTGTATCACCATGCCACCCTAAACTTAAACACATTTGAGAAGTAGGTTTACATTTGGCCATGCAACTTTACTATCCTCCTTAAAAACCTGAAAGATGCCACCTTACTGCCTTTCTACCTTGTGTAAGTAATTTAATACAGAGAGACCACCCTCAAATCAAAATGCTAGATGGGAACCAACTAAACTGATAAAAGAAATTCAAATTACATTTAAAAACTGAAGGGGTGAGGAAAATAGTAAATTTGTTTGGTTACCCGACACACAAAACACTCTGGGTGCCACAATGAGTTGAGTGCAGAGATATAGTTTTCCAAGATTGCACGAGCACAGCCACCACATTTGGGAGCAAACATGTCAAAATAGTCTTTACGGCAATAGGCCTTTCCATCTTTTTCATGAAAACCTGCCAAAACAAAATTATATATATAGTTATATACATATGTGTGTGTGTGTGTATATATATAAATATATATATATATATATATAAATAAAGATACATACATACATACATACATACACACACAATATATCATACAGAATTTGCCTTAGAGAAGATGAATCCTATCCCAACAAGTACATGGCTGTGTATAAATATGTATTTCTACAATACACCTGTACAGCCACTTTATATTTTTTTTGTCTATCGTCAGTGATGGCTGGAGTGATTTTCCTCTGCATAGTGTACTTTAATATGCTTCCATAAAGCTTTTTATAAATGTTGTGAGTGGAGTGTGAACACTTTAGAACATTTTCAGTAGCCTCAATGTAAATTCCTGCTGGAAACAATTTAAAGTCCAAGTTGCAGTGCAGTGGTTTCATCATATGATGCTGTTGTCACACTTTTGTGTTATTTTTTTTTTACAAAATCAACAAGAGACTGACTCTACTTGATACTTTCTCATAGACAAACCACCTCTCCTGTCTATCTGTTAGCAAAACTGTTGTTCATCTTCCTTACCATGCTGGAATGTTCAACTAAGGAGTCTTTTTTAGAGTCATAGAAATGTCGGTCACCTATTACGTGGAGCATTCATAAACTACTCCTTCGTGAAATGCATAAACATTCCATAAACACTGACTATTAGGCTTAAAAGGCCTGTGTAGTAAACTGACACTTAAAAGCAATTAATTTCCAAAACTTACTTTATCCATTACAAAGTCATGGTGGACTACAGCGTATCCTCACAGTACAGGGCAGGAAATTTGTATACATTTTCTTCATGTATTTTACACAAATGTGTTATGAATGCAAACAAAATTACTTTGACCTTACGCTTCCTCTCATCCGCACCTTTCTTCAAATACAAAATGTAATCTGAACACTATTTCACATCTTCACAAACTGCATTTGTGCCCTCAACTGTGCATGAGCTTTCATTGTCACATGGGTTTTTGTCCAGTTACTCTGGGAATCCCTCCCACACAGCAGTTTCCCGCCTGGTGCAAAGTGCTTCTAGGAGGAGTTCTAATTTCGTTAACTCACAAATTGGATTAAGCAAGGTCAGTAAATATGAAAAGTAAATGCCTTAAAGACATGTTTGTGCATTCACATACCTTCTGGTCCAAAGAACGCTCCACACTGGGCACAGAAGAAGTGATCGGGATGCCAGGTCCTGTCCAACGCAGTTACAACTTTCTGTTAATTAATATATCAAAATGATCATGCAAAAATCAGAAAAAAGTTTTGTACTATGTAACTCATATTACTGAGATAATTAAAAGCTTTAAATCTTGCATGCATCTTATAAACAATTCTTTATAGAAAGACCTGTACAGTAAATATATTCACCAGAAGGTTAACATTGTAAAAGCACAATCAAGTTGCCAGAACTAAAATTAACAATAAGCCTTGGGTGCTACCTTCATAAAAAACAATTCTTTGTCATGGTTTCTTTTTCTCTCTTTTTTTTAATTCTCATAGACCCATGAACAGTTCATCAGGAAAAGTAAGATGCAAGTTGGCAAACAATCCCTGCGGGCAACAACTCACACAGCACTTGCACAGACACAAATTCCACACTCTGCATACATTCAACTGCAAGAATGAACGGGGGTGGAAAAAAAAAAACATTTTAGCACTGTTCAGACCTGCCTACACACATATCCACACTTCTGTAAAGTCATAGGAACATAGCGCGACTGCACTTTTTAGCAGCAGTCTTTCTGTAGCTAGGAAAACATGAACTGCCATGAATCTCTAATTCTGTTCATGTTTAGATGTGCTTTGTATGGACTGTCAGTTGGTCCAACCTGCATTCTGACCAATAGAGAAGTGCCATTTGTTTTTAAAAGGTAGCTCAACTAGGATCACAATGAACTACAAAAGAAGACCGTTGGTTTTAGGATTAAAGGCAAAACTGCTGCCAGTCCCACAGCCCGTAAAAGACACTTACATCAAGGATAGGGCCATTGCAGTAGTAGCAGCGGGGTGAGAAGAGGTTGTGGTAGTCTTTTTCACAGTAAGGCTGTCCATCACGTTCAAAAAAGTTTCTAGAGCCTATCTCTTCCTGACAGTGTGTGCAGACAAAATGTTCTGGATGCCATGTTCTGCCCATGGCAGTGACCACCTGAAAAGAAACAATGCAGAATATGAGCACCACTTCTGTCTCTAAGCAGTTTGTTAGAATGTCTAATAACAGCAGGGTCAAGAATATTATTTTGCATGCTGTTTTGGAACAAGCCATGTGTCTAAAATTTGTATGGTTTGCCAAACTTCCTTTTTGTTATGTTGCAATATCCTGAAATCGGTTAATATACAAGATGTCTGTGCAATGATGGTCTTAATTTGAAGCAGAATCTTTAAAAAATAACAAAAAACTATAAAAAAAATTTTTGAAGCACAGTTAAAACTAATTCCAACCCTAGCTCCCAAAAATAAAGCATGCAGTTTCAAATCATGCTCAGTTCTTTGGGTACAGTCTTACCTGTCCTGCAATGGGTTTCTTACATGCACCACAGACCCCTTTTGCCAATGTCTGTACCCCAAGTCGATTCAAGTCGGACTGCAGGCTGCCAAGCATGTTGTCCAACTTGTTTCCTCCTTTTGGTGGGCCAGATGGTGGAGATCCACCCCCCTTTCCTTGAGCCATGATCTGTTAAAGCAAAGCACAGGGAGAGGGGGAAAAAAAAAACCTCAGATTAGCGTCTGCTACTTTAAAATTAAACTGTAAACTGTCCCATTAGTGACTGGAAGCAGGATGCTGTAAGGAGTTACTTAGAATACTGTACACACCTTTCTCCTTTGTTGCCATAAGTACAAGTGCACTCTCCCCAATATTTAACTTCTTTACTCTATATTTCAGTCAAACAACTGCAAAGGTTAGGCCCAAATCTATTACAGTACAGTTCAAACATGGTTATTGTGATCAGCTCTTTTGTTTAGTGCAGGTCCTCCTCTTCCAATGAGAGGCAACAAATAAAGTGAACAGAACACTTCCAACCTTGCAATTTCTGAAAGTATTTTACAACTGTAGGAAGCCAGAACCAATTACAGCTGGACTTGAAGAGATCTAAACAGGCAGCTTAGCATGAGACAGCACAATCACACACACACACACAAAAAAATGGGCCAATTAAACTAACAGGTTCATCTATGAACAACAGAAGTATACACAGGAGAATGCATCCTTCACACTGGAATGACCCGTGCCAGAAATCAGATCCAGACAGCTGGAGGCAGCAGTGCCATCCTACACAGAGAAAAACCACCACCTTATGTGGCAACAAACATGCAAAACCTGTTAATATACATCAAGCACTTCAATGAATGTGACCCCTCAACATCCTATACATCAATTAAAACAGACAGCAAAATACTAAGGGTGGGTTTGTGCACATAGCATATAGAAGCAAAGATTTTGTTCTGATCATGGACTAAAGTGATGAAGGAAGTCATGCAAAGAAAATGTTAACAGTAAACACTGCGTTGTAGACATCAGCAGTAATTCTGGCTCCAAAGATATATTAAAACAATTACAAGAATACAAGTTCAAATGAGTTTGTAATAATGACAAGAAGAAGGGAGAAGAAAAAGAAAGAATCATCATAAACCCAGTGCCAACTAAAACAACAAATTTTCCTAGCTTTTCTACACCACAAAGTGTTATTTGCTGATCAGCTTTCATGCTACAGAGACGCAGGCTGGTTGTTAGTCAAATTTCACAACACAGACAAAGCAAATACTACCAGTCAGGTACCAACCAGACTAAGGAGTTGATCCTCAGAACTTGATCATCGCACAGAGCTGTTCAACAGTACAGTCATTTTCAGACCGTAGTACTATTACATCATTTAAGGGTTTCTATATTCTTAAAAATTATAACAATGACAAACCAAATTTTTAAAATATCCATTCTTTGTCACCAACCAACAATTTTCCCAACTTTCTCTCCAAATTCTTGGCAGGCAATTACATTCTAAGAAAAAAAAAAGTGACATGCATCCTTTTTTCATGTAGTTAAATTTATTAGTTTCCTTATTAAAAAAACATTTCAAAAGAGAGCACTTACAAAAACCACACATTCACATGACACTCTATGTATGATAGGATCCCTGTTAGAAGAGACGGAGACACTGAACTCAGTTGCTAAAAGAGAGTGGAAGAGCCTCTTGAACCATTTATACACATTCACCTATTACACTTCAGACTGTAGTGTACAAGGACATCTAGTGTCCTTATCAAAACTTCTTTTAAAGAGATACCATTTAAAAAAGAAACACACAACATGCTTAGAAGAGAAGGCTGTCCTGCCTTGTCAGCTACAGGAGGACTGGGTGGAGGACGGGAACTCAGGAGATTAGGGTGTCTACCCAGAAGAGGTGAGGGCATCACCTGAAAGTAAAAGCAGCAGTCTTGTCACCAAAGGCAAATAAAGATTGATCCGTTTCTTCCAGTTTTCTCTAAAACTGACTGAACACAAAATAAAGAAGTAATGAGGCCTACACTAACTTTGCCCAGCATTTCCCGATAAAAATATAAGGAAAATGCAAAGCAAAAAACTATCATTGATGCTATGGCAGTACAGCCAACACCAATCATATCAGATTTGTGATCTGCTTTCCCTTCAAAGGAAAGAGACAATTTCATATTAATCCCTTCTTCTGAATGTTAAAGAGCTTAAAGAATAAAAGCAAATAAAATCAACTTTTTCATAACCGGTTGCCCCTTAATTCTTTAAAACTGTTTATCTATTTCAGAAAGATCTTGCTCATACAATCTGAAAACAGTAGTGAGCGGAGTCACTTAGACTTCAAGATTCCATGAATGGCTGAAATAGACTTTGCCAGGCCTCAAGATGGTCTTTTTCCAATCTGTGGTTTGCACTGTATTGTTGAGATAATTTATAAGGAAAGCTACTGCTATATTACTGCTTAACATAGTCTAATCTATAAAAAGCAGTCAAAGAAAGAATTGGTGGAAAAAATGATCCATGCCTTCAATGGTGGAAAGAAAGGGTCATCATCAGTTTGGCAAGCTACAGAGACCGTAGATCTAGGAATAGGCAGCAACAGATGTACTTGAGAGGGATGTTTTGTAGGTTCTACAGGGGGAGACATTTGGGAGAAAGAGGACTCCACTATTGAGTGGGCAGGGAAAGAACTGAGCCCTGGAGTCCTCTGAAGTGTGGGCTCCTGGTAGTCATCAGTCCACGAATCCCACTGGTTGGAGGAGGAGGAGGAGAAGGAGTAGGGAGCAGTAGAAAAAGGCAGAGGAGGTGGAGGAGGTGGAATGGAGGACACCTGTGGGGGTGGTGGCGGTGGTGGAGGCAAAGGTACTGAAGAAGGAGACTGTTTAAAAAGGAAAGGCTTTTTGGTTTCATCTGCAGCATGTTTAGGAGTTGGGGAGGAAGGGGGAACGATGATTCTCCTTTGAGGCACGGGCGATTCTGGAGGAATTATTATCTATAGGAAAGAAGATAGAACAGAAGTTGACCTGCTGATAAAGACACAGTAAGACAGCTACTATCTATGTAGATAAAATGTCTCACTCTCTCTTTCAAGCTTAATATTCATTTATTGAAAAGGTTATCAAAAAAGAAACCCAAAATATTGGTATACCATATTTATATTTGACAAGAGATTCTTTATACATGTTTTAAGACGCAGCCTACTTCGACCAAACAGAAAACAAATGACAATTTTCATAAATGGTGAATTACTGATTTTGAATGCTTTTAAAATGTACAATGTAAATAAGGAAAATTCCCTTAAGAGTGTGAGGAGAGCAGTATGTGAACTTGTTATTTAGTCATTGTAAACATACAACTTCCAAATGGAAAACCAAACCTGTACCTTAGCATTGGGATAGTGTTCACCCTACTCAATACTGTACACGCTGCTTCTGCTTTCTAGTTAACATGCTAATAAGTTGAACAGAACCAAAAATTAGCAGTTTCTATCAATTTTCTCTGCTGGGCAAGGCATCTCAAGATAAAAAATGATCTGTGGACACAAGAATTTTCAAATGGTCTTGAAGAATTCAAGTTCATAAAGTAATGTGAATGACAGACTTTTTTTTGCCTAAAGTAAGGACACATATACACATACTGCACATCACCTGAAGAAAACCTTAAAGTAGGATGGATGCAGCTTTGTGACAAGGGAGTGCATCTCCTCATCAAGGACTACCACTGTATTCATGCCAGGATGAAAGGAAGAAAGACAGGAGTAGGGTCCAAAACACAGAAATACAACCTACCCACAGCCCTAACCCTAAATCTGTAAAATGAACTGAGAGATCACATTATCAACATTGCCTTCATAATCTGATCATCAGTTTTCTAGTCATTAATGTCCAGCACTGATAAATATAGCTGTGCTATACTAGAAAAAAACCTACACAAAACAAAAGGGTCTTGTTTCATAGGCTAGCTTGTGCATTCAATTTTCCACATCTCTAACATACAGTAACCATCCCATTACCATAGGTTTTTTTTTTTTAATTCAATAATCTCAGTGTTTGTTTGCTAGTTAGAGGTTGTGTGTTACAATGTGTCAATAAAAAAAAAAAATAGTTATAAAACGTGACAAATATGATAGGGTATTCATGATTTCCTACAGTGTTCACACCATACATACATACATACATACATACATATGAGTAGATACTGTGTAGAGCATAAAAGCTATTAGCATTTATAGATTTAAAAAGTACTTCTGCTATAAAATTAACACAACAGAAAACATTAAAAATGAACATACTTAAAGCAGAAAGACTCCCCCATAAATTGTGGTAGTTCAGTATGGTATGGTCAAATGTCAGTGGGCCCTTGTGCTTAAAACATCACTTTATGGAAAGCGTCATACCATTCTGACTAACTGGTTAGCTGTCACACCATCTGTACTTTTGGCTTAAAATAAACTGAAACTCAGCCCAAACAAGTCAGCTGTTTGCCTATGACAAACATCCAAGAGATCAGGGGTGAAACCAAGTCTGACACAGCAGGATGTGATGCTGGACTCGTTCCAGCACTAATAAGCTGAAGATGTAAAAGGCCAGTTCATTAATTAGAGCTCAGTCTATTTAGTGCCTCTCCATGAAAATGGTCTGTATTGATCCAAAAACCTTAACATACACTTGGCCAAAGTATGGCATCTTCAGTGGGTTTGTCTTTTCAAATAAACACTGAAGTGAACTGCAATTGCCGACACCCCATAATAAACTTGACAATAATTCTAATTTAATGGAAAATTCTCCAAATATTTATCAAATGTATACATTTCTCTCATATACAGTAGTATTTAGGCTAGCAGTCATTGTTTAATTTCATCAGTTTTCATAAAAATATAAAATATAGAAGAAATCAGTGAGACTTTTTCCATTATGACATAAAACAAATCTATTTTGTAGCAGAGAAGATTCACAATGGGATATACAATTTTTTTTTTTTTAAATTCAGAGGATATGAGGCAACCAAGACGGCAAAGAAAATGTTGGGCAACAGGAACATAATCTGTACAAGGCCTACCTCGGAAATATGAGAGACCTCATAAGATCATAAGTGTAAAGAAAGTGCCCACAGAGCCATTATAATCATAACCGAACTGAAGGCTCACAGATATGAGGAAGAAGTGAACAACATGTATAAAAATTAGAGCTTAAAAAATATTGACTAAGTGTGATATGAAAGAGAAGTTTAAAATTATGGAAAAAAAAAAAAGTTAGGTGATTTCCAACTGTTAACTCTCTCTAACCTCTGTTCTAGAAAATGGGCTAAGTGTCGTAGATGCAATACAAAGGGTATGGTTACAAAAGTTTGAAAAATATTTTGATAGGGAATGGTGAATAGATGCTACTGGTTACTTAACAATATAACAATATTCTGAATCCACTAGAGAGATAAGAGGTGATGGCCAGTATTTCTCAAAACACAATGATGTTCCTACCTCTCCAACATTCATAAATCAAAAGAAGTGGTTAAGCAAACTAGTTGTGATAGGACATACTGCATGTAGACTTCCATCCATCCATCCATTTTCTAACCCGCTGAATCCGAATACAGGGTCATGGGGGTCTGCTGGAGCCAATCCCAGCCAACACAGGGCACAAGGCAGGAACCAATCCCAGGCAGGGTGCCAACCCACCGCAGGACACACTCAAAACACACCAAGCACACACTAGGGCCAATTTAGAATCGCCAATCCACCTAACCTGCATGTCTTTGGATTGTGGAAGGAAACTGGAGCGCCCGGAGGAAACCCACGCAGACACGGGGAGAACATGCAAACTCCACGCAGGGAGGACCCAGGAAGCGAACCCGGGTCTCCTAACTGCGAGGCAGTAGCGCTACCACTGCACCACCGTGCCGCCCTACATGTAGACTTATTCACTCAAATAAGAGTTTCACGTTGTTCTGTACATGTGACAATAGTGACACTATAAAGCCAGGAATAGTTGGTCGATAGAGGAAAAACCAGTAAAGACTGGACAGTTACTGGCATAAACTACTCTTCAATCTTTGATTCCTTTTCCCCAAGCATTTTGTTTTTCCTTTCTTCACCATTTGCTTTTTTGTCTAACTACAAAGTTAATCCCTTCATTGCACAAAGATCAATTTGCCATGATGTGCTTTATGAATATGTTTACCAAGAGATTACGTTTTGACGTTTTCTTTTGCATACCGATGAAGTCTTACAGATATATGCATCCATCTTCCTAACCTGCTTATCTACAGCAGGGTTGTGGGGCAGGTGCAAGACAGGAACAGCAACTTTTTAAAAAGCAAACAGCATATTTCGGTAGGGAAATGTGCTGAGAACAACTTCCAATCAGTCAAAATACACTAGCAGCAAGATGACCATAAATGAGGCGACAGGAAATGAAACAAGTCCACAAAGTTCTGTTAACCCAACGGAAACTCTTTACATATTCTAAGGTAAAGCTATCCAGCACTTAAAAAGCTATATTTTTTTACATTTGGGAAATTGCAGGGGAAGAACAGACTGCTGTTGTAACTAAAGCCTTGAATTCTACTGCTGTCTGACATTGTGTTACAATTTAGCATAACAACTTCTCAGTACCTCTGATGCTCCTAAACGGGATCTGTAAAAAAACAGATCACATTTCTGCACAGCAGACCCTATCACCAAATTTAACAGAAAGACAGGATATTCCACTAAAACATGTATGACAAAAAGGTATCTGTAGTTAAGAACAAAATCTGATAAAATGTATATAAAAGTTGTGTGAAGTCGGTTTTGAGTGTTGCATTGGAAAGTTTGACTAGACTTAGTGATTCTCCAAAGACGAACATTTTTCAAGGGAGTGTTTATATATTATATATATATATATATATATATATATATATATATATATATATATATATATATATATATATATATATATATATATATATATATATATATATATATATATAAAGCTGTGTGACAGAACAACCTGTCTTAAGTGACATGACAGTAAGACATTTGGTAAGGTAGCTTATTAAACTATTTAATGGAAGGTAGCACGTGTGGATGACACAAATTTAATTTGAAATCCTTGCGTACTTTTGTTCTATTGTTTATCTTTTAAAACTGTTAATATAAAAAATGCTACATTTCTGAAAATTGTACTGGTACTGGGAAGTTTCCCTTTTTGTACCTTCTCCACACCAGGCCCACCATCCTCACGAGAGCGAACAGGATTAGACATTACAATGACTCCTTCTGTGAGCCAGTCATCCTCCTGCATCTTCCATCGCTCATGTCTGCTAATTCCCAGCTTTCCTTGTAACTCTTCAATTAGCTTGTCCTGAGAAGAGGTTTTATGGAAGATGATCGGACCCATCTTGCGACGTGGCACCTCATCACGGTACATAGGGTGCACATTGGTAGTTTCCTTGGTCCTCTTGATAACAGATTTGATCTGGATTACAGGTTACAGTAGTCAGCTTTCACACAGACAATTTTTACCATGTAATTACACCACTCCATGCGTCACTTGATAAACCAGGGGTAGCAAACACTTTCTCATGTTAGGTCAGGCTCATGCACATGAAAAGACATGTGTCCCTCAAGCCAGTAAGAAGAGTATAAGAAGAATATGCTGAAGTAACCACTGAACCTAGCTTACAACTTAAAAATTTAGAAAAAAAACATCCAACACAAGCAAGCATTGTACCAAAGCACTCAACGCCTGGAGCCTTCAGACTGCAGGTGTGAACATGCCCTGACCAGCTCTTGCCAGGAGCTTTTAAACACTGCAAAGGCAGAAACTGGAGGTGAGCTGTAGAAAACAATGCTCACATTAGTAATGCACATGTACTGTATATTAAGTGGTTTTAAACTTCAAAGGAAGAGTTCAATTTGAATTTAATGTATACAGAAAGTAAACAGTATATATAGATTATCTAACACAAAGCTCCTAAACTGAAAGATTTAATGAAATCTATGGATGAGGCATATTTTGTAGAATGCACTTCTTTCAAGCCATGCATTAGTCATTTTGGACTTTCATGTTACACATCACAATGCAAGTTCACCATAAAATGCAATTCAAACTCAGCCTGCCTGACTAGATGCAGAGATTCTCTCCAGTGTCATGGGTTGAGTTAAAGGCATGTTGAAAGTACAGCCCGGTACTTCTTCATGCTGCAATGAGTGTGACGCTCTCAGGGTCTTTGACGGGTCCTCAAAATAGTAGTCTGTGAAAGTCACCTGTTGCGTAGCAGGAGCTAATGCAATCTCTTCAGCTTCCAAGTTTCTCTCTCCATTTACTGTAGGTAGACCGGCCTTCACTTCAGAGTCTGCCATCTTTATCTCTGTTAACTCAGGTATCTTCTGTGTCATGGTGTCAGGGAATTTATCCTTTCTGTCCACTGCTGTCAGTACCTCCTCGCATATATCATGCATTTCAATTTTATCACGAGGAGTCGCTTCAACAGTTTCACAGCCCATTTCAAGGAGTTCGTCCAAATCTTTTTCAAAGGAGGTTTTGTGACGATTTGAATCTGACAATTTAGGCAGTTTTATCTCTGCAGCAGTGCACGGTATGGAACAGGCCTGCACTTCAACAACAGTCTTTTCCTGATCTTGCTTAATCTCCAATGACATTGACATGTTCTCTTCATTGGTGTGCTCCATAAGAAGCCTATCGAGATCTGAAAGCATCACTAAGGGCTCCACTTTTGATGACAGCACCTCGGATGATACATAAGTTATCATACTGGGGTCAAGATTCTGGCAAGACAAAGTGATGTCCGATATTTGCAGATTCTGAGAACACGAAATATCCAACTTTTGGCAAATGTCTGCTGTCAATGAAAGAGGATCGGAAACAGAATGGAAATGGGGAATACTCGTTCCATCTTCATCAATGTGAAGAGGCTCCAAAGGGCTAGGGGTCCGAAAGTTTGGGGAATCTCTCTTTGGTAGAAGGCCACCTGATAATTCTGGCCTTACACTGGTTTGAACAGTGGAATGACCATGAACTGGCTCTGCACTAACGATATCTTGCTCCACAATCTGCTCCGTATCTAGAGATGCTAAAGAACTTTGCTAATGGAGAAGGAAGTTTTAAAAGAAACAATGAAAAAATTATACAAAAAGCAAAGTGATTTAAAAGAAGCATAGAATCAAAAGAAAAAGAAATCACTTTAAGATGAAAAAAATTACTCATTTGTTTGCACCAAGCAACACAAACAGTAAAGAACCATAAAACATATTTAAATAAAGGGCATCTTTTTTGTTTAAAATGCAGCCAAGTCAAGTTAGTTTAGCATCTCTTTCTGTGATAGAATGTAAATAAGCTATCTTTTCAATTTACCTGCAAATAAAAACCTGTACAGATCAGAAAATGGTCTATAACAATTCTGCTTCTACAGGAAACTATTTACAATTACAGGTAATACAGTAAACAAAGATCAGTTCTTTCATAAACATCAGCAGGAGGTTTTGAATTTAAAACCTTAAAGTTTTGAACACGTAACATTTGAATTTTGTACAAAAATTAAAGCTACATTTAAATGGAAACGTACTGTACTAACCAAAGCTTTAACAGGCAAACTTACATTGCTTTGAAACTTGAAATCTGAAAGAGAGGCCATGAGCTCATCCAGCTCCCGGGTGGCTGAAGATGCAGATATTCTGGCATGCTGTTGGGTAGCACCGTCTCGCTGGGCATCACCTACATCAGTTTGAACAACTGAAGAGGCAGGCCTGGGGAAACAAACACTACTTCATAAACATTTCACACACAAGGGACTGGAGCGTTAAAAGATTAAGGCTACTACTTCCTACAGTATAGTGGTCCAATCTGCCTTAACAACTACTCTCTCTAGCATCCAGGTTTTTTTTAAAAGCTGCTTCCTCACAGTAAGTTGTTCAAATTGGCAGATCATTCTAAGCATCAATAACTAAAAACGGCACTAGATGAATAAAGAATTAAAAGAGACTGAAATACATACAAGAGGCTATGTATTTGTTTATTGACCTTCCCAGAGTAGAGCCAAATTACAACTAGTCAAAATGAGCAAACTAGAAAAAGAGAGCAAGGGAAGGAGGGAACTGGTTTGTTCCCAGGGAACATTTGGCTTTTAATAAAAGCTTAATAAACATATTATGGAAAACAAGAAACACCTCTGAAATATACACCAAATTCACTAAAACCAAAGTAACTTCTGACTTGACAATTATTTTTGCAGAGAGGCATTGGTCGAGTGCAGGCTGTTGGTATAAACGGCCCCAGTGGTACTTCTGGACACTCTTCTGCTGAATAATTCGTTGGCTGAAAGTCCTCAGCATTAGTGTGTCAAAGACAGGATGTGCAGCACTGTTCATGTCACTCAGTTTTTTTTTTTTTTATATATAAAGTACATCAGCTACCAACAACCTACAGAGTTCTATTGTATATGCAGCACAAAAAGACAGGCTGGATCATATTGTCAGGTTGTTGTTTACAGGATGACACCAAGCTTTAATCTGTTCCTTTATAACACTTCACATGTGCCATATAGAGAAATTTTAATAAACCAATACATTTGGTAAGCAATGTCTTGGTGCTTGCCACTTTTCACCTCCATATACCATGCTACATGTTTAATAGAAAGTGCAGGTGTGTACTAATCTCCCTCCTTCCCAAAAGTGACTAAATTAAAAAAAACACTTGATCACCCCTTATTTTGTAGATACTTACGTGGGAGTCGGCACAGAACTTTCAAGTTCATCCAGTAGGCTTTCTACACTGGGACGTAGTTCATCAATGCCTCGTCCTCCATTGCGTTTTGGCTTTTCTTTGCTAAGAGCCCCTTTCTTTCCCAAGGACCCTCCATTTTCTTGGATGGAATACTGTGTAGCATTAGTAGGTAAAGGTGGACTAGGGTCTTCTGAAAAAGCACAACAGTATCACTATGCTCAATATTTTATATCTGAACACTGAGCAGGATTTAAAATGAAGGAAACAACTGGAAATTAATCAATTAGTCTTTCAGTGTGAATCTATTAAATACTGTAACTCTAGCTGCTAGTATCACTTGATATTTAATGAGGTAAAAATACTGTGCATTACAAGCCGATAGAAAGTCGAACAACAGGGACTATACAGGCTTACAGTCAAAGCCGACTACTACACTGTGTGCACAATTATAAGGCAAGTGAGTATTTTGACCATATCATCATTTTTAATGCGTATATTCCAACTCCAAGCTGTATTAACTTGAATGCTTATTGGATTTAAGCACGTCAGGTGATGTGTATTTGTGTAATGAGGGAGGGTGTGGCCTAAGGAGATCAACACCCTATATCAAGGTGTGCAGAATTATTAGGCAGCTAGTTTTCCTCAGGCAAAATGGGCCAAAAAAGAGATTTAACTGACTCTGAAAAGTCAAAAATTGTAAAAAGTCTTTCAGAGGGATGCAACACTTTTGGAATTGCTAAGATATTGGGGTGTGATCACAGAACCATCAAACATTTTGTTGCAAATAGTCAACAGGGTCGCAAGAAACGTGTTGAGAAAAAAAGACGCAAATTAGCTGCCAAAGATTTGAGAAGAATCAAACGTGAAGCTATCAGGAACCCATTATCCTCCAGTACTTTCATATTCCAGAGCTGCAACCTACCTGGAGTGCCCAGAAGTACAAGGTGTTCAGTGCTCAAAGACATGGCCAAGGTAAGGAGGGCTGAAACCCAACCACCACTGAACAAGAAACATAAGTTGAAACGTCAAAACTGGGCCAAGAAATATCTGAAGACAGATTTTTTTCAAAGGTTTTATGGACCGATGAGATGAGAGTGACTCTTGATGGACCAGATGGATGGACCTGTGGATCAGTAATGGGCACAGAGCTCCACTCCAACGTGGAGGTGGAGTACTGGTATGAGCTGGTATTTTTAAAGATGAGCTAGTTGGACCTTTTGCATTGAAGATGAACTCAAAATCAACTCCCAAACCTACTGCCAGTTTTTCGAAGACACTTTCTTCAAACAGTGATACAGGAAAAAGACCATGATTTTTATGCAGGCCAATGCTCCATCACTTGCATCGAAGTTCTCCACTGCGTGGCCAGCCAGTAAAGGCCTTAAAGATGAAGGAATAATGACATGGCCCCTTCCTCATCTGACCTAAACCCTATCGAGAACTTGTGGGCACTTCTTAAACGCTAGATTTACGGGGGAGAAAAACAATCCACCTCTCTGAAGAGTGTCTGGGAGGCTGTAGTCACTGCTCCACAAAAAGCTGATCGTCAACAGATCAAGAAACTGACAGACTCCATGAATGGAAAGGCTTATGACTGTTATTGGAAAGAAGGGTGGCTATATTGGTCATTGATTGATTGATTGATTTTTTTTGAAATGTCAGAGATGTTTATTTGTAAATTTTGAGGTGTTTGTTTATTATTCTCACTATAACAGATGAAAATAAACAAGTGAGATGGGAAAATGTTCATTTTTCCTTTAGTTGCATAATAAATCTGCACACTAATAGTTGCCTAATAATTGTGCGCACATATGTATTCCCCTGATGATGTTCACACTCACATTTCCGTTGTGAAACATTCAGGTTTCAGGTTTATTAACATTTTGGATTGACTGATAGCACTGTGTTTGTTCCATATTAAAATTAATCCTCAAAAATACAACTTGCCTAATAATTCTGCACTCCCTGTATAGGCTGTATTTTAAGCTTGAAAATGGTCACTGTTCTTAATTTTAGACAATACTAAGGAATTCGGTCACTAGGCTATAATTTGATACAGTAAATATAATTAATATATTTTACATAGGACCAAAAAAAAAAAAAAACCCACAAACAAAAACACACAGAAAATTTATTACTGCCAACAAATATTCATTTGAACAGCATGTTCAATGTGGCACTACCATCAGGCCTTACCTGTAAGGTTGAAAGCAGAAGAACTGTGTTGGACAGTGTTAAGTTCTAGAAGAAGCCGGTCCAACTCTGACAGGTTGCTGCCCAAAGAGGCACTCATGGCACTTGGGGAGGGTTCAGTAGTCTTTGGCTTGTTTGGGAAACTGCATTAAACAAGAACAGATCCTTTCATTAGTCTGGGCAGATGCAGCAAACACGGGCTGGTCATGCAAAGTCTCTTACAATATGTACCTTGCTGCATTAGAGGAAGAACTCTAGTCTCATATTAAGGAGTTATTAAACATTGATTAGGTCCATTAAAAGCTGGCAGCTGGCTAGATGTCTAATGCATAAGAAAAACAAAGCTTGGCTTACTTACACAATTTGATAATATAAATACAAAACTAGGAGGCTGGGGAAAAAAGTTAGAAAAATCCATTAAAGTTTGAATAAATAAATAGAATGCAGCAGAGAAATGTCAGTCTTCTACTAGCATTTTAAACCTAAACTTTGGGAGACCCATTCTATAACACCACCATAAATTCTTACAAAGAAAACAAGTCACAAATAGAAGCAAAATGGAAGAAAAAAGTCACTGTCACTTATGATTAAGAAATTCTGAACAGCAGAAACACCCAATTAGACAATAAAAGGCGGCAGATATTACACGATTTATTTTTCCACTAATCTGGTAAACAAATTCTTTAATGGGACTATGTTCACTAAATTAAAAAAAATACAATGATTCAAAACTATGGGGAAGAAAAAATGCACACATTTAGGAAACCGGTAACCAAATAAGTACAGAAGTACAAAAAAAGGCTTGTTCTGCACATCCACAAATATCTACATAAAAATGATTACAGCTTGGCAAGCTGAGCAGAACAGGTTGAGAGCGCCAGTTTGACAGCCTGGGTGGGAGCATAACTGGAAATAAAGAATGCGTCTCTTCGAGGGAGGCAAATGAGGTAAATCTGACAAGTGGTTAAAAAGGTTAAGATTCAAGGGCCATCTTACAAAGCTGGAACTTTTTTGGGAGACAAACATTTCAAATCAGAGTAATTTATAGAGGGAAAAAAAAAAAAGGGGGAATAAAGGAAACATTTTGTTACAGACATAAATAAAATGCAAGTCACATACAAACACAAAAAAGGAAGAGGATAAACACTTATTTAACCATGACTGTTCTTTGGTGGATTGCTTTTATTTTTCGTTATCTCATACTTGTGCAACTTCCCTTTACTCACAGGAAACAAGTTAGTGCAATTCTGGAGCTCAAAGTAATGTTAGAGAATTTTTTCCCCTTCTAAGTTGCTGAAAATGTTTTACTTAGTATACCTGTAAACGTGGTCCTCATCCGCAGAACGTGGTACGGGGGGGCTGGTACTCTCTCTTGAAAGTGATGCAGAGGTTTTTGCAGTAGTTGAATAATTCACAGGCTGTGAATACATGAAAAATGAATTACTACAACAACAGGAGAATATACTCCATATACAGACCAAAGAGTCCACAGCACACGTAAAATATAATGTGATAAAATAAGAAAACTTTTTTTATCATGAAACAGATGCTCAATTTCTGATAAATTTAGCAGCACTGCATTAGAACCACTTGATGTGAGAAAACTACTTAAAAAAAAGTTGTGTGTGGTTTTTTTTAAAAAAAAAAGACCAGTAAATTAGTAACACCTTTAAACTGTTCCAATTATAATTAGTACCTCTGACAAAGTATAATGGCTGGGAAAACAACATCAACTTTGGCACTGAATACTGGGTTATGGACTTACCAGTTTCATCCTTTGATATTCTGTTGTGTCTAACAATATAACTTTCTAACATTTAAATAACACGTGTTCTACTTTTTCTATAATTATCAGCATTTTGAATGGTTAATAAGCAAAATAAAAGGAGTAAAATGCATTCAGTAAAAATCGTTTTAGCATGAAAATGACATCAAGTGTTTTCAATGCAAGCATCCTGAGAACTTCACTGTTCTCTGCACATGACAAAAGTGACCTTTATGACTCCTATAAATAAGACCTTGCAAGATGCAGTAGCTTCACATTATTGTCCAAATCAAGTCAAAGTAAGACTTAAAACCTACTTTCATTTCTTATTTCATGTCATAATCAATTGAACAAAATTAACATTTTAGGTGAAAGAAGACTATCTGAAGCATTTCTTTTAACACTGTAGGGAAGACTGGCATCATATTACCCACCCTGGGTAACTAAGCTCACCCCCAACAAGAGTAGCTTTATTCATGGGATGTTTACTTGTCTTCAATTAATCTTTGTAGATTAATTTACAAAAAGACATTTTAAACAGTTTGCGTCAAATAGTCAATGGGACAGTTTGGGGAAAAAATCTCATAGTCCTCATTGGAAATTTGGATCTATAAAGAAAAATTAAATGCAAACAATTTTGGATGACAACAAAAAACAAATCTATACAAGATGTCCTACCGGCGGAGTTGCAAATCTTGTGTTCTGCCACTGATCTGTTGAGTCAAACACAGTTCCGTTCAGAGCTTCTGCTGAAGGAGGTGGTGGAACTGGAGGGGGTACTAAAGGTTCCTGGTAATTGTGGCTACCGGTTGGGTAGGAATAAGGCGTCTCCTCCTGTAGAAACACAGGCCTTTTGGAGATGTGGGAGGTTGTAGATTCAAGGTCAGCAAGCAGAGCATCTATCAATAAGAGCACAAATGCAAAAAATGAGCTCAGTACTATTATTTCTGATCAGGTATTTAAAAACTAACATGACAATAGGTATCTAAATACCTAGGCAGACAGTGTAGCACAGTGGTTAAGGCTTAGGACTTCAAACCCTCTACTGACCCTGTGAGGCCAAGAGCAAATCACTTCACCAGCCCGTGCTCCAATTGGAAAAACAAAAGACAGGTAACCAATTTTATCTCTCAAATGTGTTAAGTCACCAAATAAGTTAACAACAAATGCCTAATTTGCTCACAAATATGTATAGGTTATTTAACACTTGGTTAAGTTTTCAAAACAAACGCATGATCCTCATGTTGGTTAAGCAGAAAAAAAAAAAAAAACTAATAGCCACAGTGGTCTCTGTAAACCAGAAATGAGAACCTTTCCTTCATGGGGCAGGAATAACAACACAGAAAGATGCCTCAGCATTATTTTTCAGTCTTGATACTAACTTAATACTGTTCAGAGAGCATCTTGTGTTCCAACAGTCAGTGGAAGCTATAAACTCCAGCAACAAAACAAGGGTAAAATATCTAAAGTCGCCATCTCCCTAGATTTATAAGCAAGCAAATGCATGGAATTTCCAAAAAGTAAACATCGACTTGTTTTCATGAACATTTAAGCACCATTTCAGATGAAGAGCACATGGGATAACTTTTTTTTTATTACTTGAATCATGAGCAGATGGTGTATTTCACATAATTAAAATATATAGACAACAAATTAAATATTGTTCGGAGAGTGGTTTCTCACAGACAAGAAAAGGCAGATGGCAAAAGATAACCAGAACCTAATATTAAATGTGATCCTGTTCCTGACGCATCTCTAATTATGTTGTTTTGATAGCATGCACCTAAAAAATAACCTGCTCATTTAGAAGACTTGTAAAAGCTCCCTTAGGGCGGATGCTGCGGAGACAGTCTTGTGACACACTCGGATTTGTATTTATATCAGACACTATTTCATGTTATGACCAACTTTAAACAAGCAGGGATTTAAAAATTTCAACACTCTTACATTGTTCAATAAGATTGACAAGGAAAGCAAGATTGAAGCTCATCCCACATGTTTGACACCAAGGACAGCTGGCACCTCAAGCCATACAAATTTTCTAGTTTCTCATGTGCCTTGATGGATATAGTCGAGAACCAAAGACAAGCCTACTCTGGGAGCCATAGACGCAGGACCTGAAACAGTCCTGGATGTGGTTTGACACCTTTCAGCATTTAAGTGACTTACATTTTTTCATTTTAATTGCTTTGTAAGAGAACAATAATGCAGTGTCTTTTAGCACAAAAATAAAAAAAAACAAATCAAGACTTGAACATTCTGGTATATACCGATTGGATATGACAGACTTTGGGATATACAGCTCAATCTACAAAACGCTCTCAAATCCACTTACTCCAGTTCTGAGTTGTAGGGCCGAAGCCTATCCAACATCATAAAGTGCAATTTGCAAGGAAGAACCATTCCTTGACAGAATGTCTGCCTACAACCCAATCCTATTATCAATTTTAAATCACTACAAAACAAATTGGTGCCTTGCGAAGACTACCAAAATATATGCTTTGAGGCCTGCTGATAAAGAGAAAAGCATGTGAAGCCTGCTCATCTCGACTAAAGGAACACTTTGGTATTCAGGCAGCCATCCTGTCACCACATGTACAGTATATACACTTTCCAAAAGCAGAATCCTCCCACTTCCACTTTCAGGCAAAATAGTTTCAAAGTACTTGATTTTGCAATGTGCCAGAGATGTCATCGCCCAGCTCTGAGCTAGTAAAAAAAAAACGAACAAGATGACTACACACCCAGGATATGTGAATTTAAAGCAGCAGAAGCCAGTCTCCAGTAGATTAAAGGAAAAATGTCAATACATGTTTCTAAACCTAACCTAAAAACCAACACTGAAGACAATGGAAGAAATCAGGTGGGTTTTCGAATTACAGAGGGGTGTCAACTAAAATGTGGGGACCTTTTGTAAGACAACTATAAAGTAGTCAGTTGTAATTGAAACTACAGTTTTAAGATTTAGTCTGATGAAATAATCACTCCAAAGAGGAACTTTAAAAGTAAATAATTACATTTTTCAGTGATTGGTGAAAGTATAAAATACGACAACAAGCATTTATCTTCTCCTAATTACAAGAAAACAAATCTGCACTGATTACGCTTTAGGCAGCTCAACAAATGATACTGCCGTGGCTGCAACTTTAAACAAACACTAGACTTTAAAAGTTACTAAACAATCTTTCACTCTCAGTTCACCACATGTAATGTGAAATAAAGAAAATGTAAATTAATGAAGCTGTGTTTGAGCACCTCCCAACCTGAACAAAATAAACAGAATACAGTGAATTCTCAAAAGTCAGTTCAATTTCAAGCCTACCTGATTTTGCCTTGGCAACTTCAAGGAAAAGCTTACACGCTGTACACAGAGAGAGGGAGAGAGAGAGACTGCTGCTAAGCACAGGAAGAGTCTAGCAAGTCAGATAGCAGCAGGAGTCGTCACAGGCAAACATACCAACAGGCTGACAAACTGAAAATCCCCCATTAAGGCATTTGCCAGCAAACGCATAATGATGTAATTCAGAGGTGGAGTCTGACCGAGCCGAGCACGCACACACCCACCCACCCACCAACTCTCCTACCACCCCCACTCCCTCACGTACAGTGCAATTACAGAGTCCAACTAGAAAGGACTGTGCCTGGCACATACGCTTGAACAGTGGAGTAGTTTGCAGGGACATGCCTGATTAACCAGGAGGGGATCTGTTCAGACTAAAAACATTCCAACAGCAGTGGCAGTAAAAAAGCTGTACAAAGCTGTAGTCATGCATGCAGAAACAACGAAAAACATTTTGATGTATTATTATATGATGCATGCATGCATTATACCTATACACACTAACACAAGTTATTGGCTGAACGAGACACAGGATCAAACAATTAACAAGTGTAAAAAGCTATGCATTTACACATCTGTCAAACACACTCAGATGACGATTGGGTAAAATGCCCAGATACGGTTCAGCAGTAGACAGGCCAGAAGGACCTCTGCGCCATACCAAAATCAACAAATCAATTGTGTCACAAAGCTCGGGGGCACTGCATTTGGGGCTCTAAGAGACATGGTGATGTATCAGACTATGGATTGTGTTATAATTGGCAAGATCTTAGGCAAACCCAACAACTACAAACCACCCTGAACAAAAAGAAATAAATATGTAGTCAGACTTTTACCATCCAGGTAAAACAAAAACCCTACTCTTCTAGTATTTAACTCTGAATAACTTTAAATTAAAAAATGCAATTACTTAGACACCCAGACAAATGAAATGGAAGAAAAACACAAATTACGGACCTGCACAAATCCACTTTCACCATCTTCCTTCTTATATATGCCTAAAGAGGAGCAGTGTAACCACAAGCAGCTGATGACTATGAGAACAAGAAGGCTGAGAGAGAGAGATTGGGCTCAACCGCTTTAAGCAGCCAGATTTTTTGATTCTGTGTTAAAAGTGATATGCAGCAACTTGCCTGGTTTTAGAACAGGAAGAATGCTCTGGAAATGATACAGTAAGGAGCACAGTGTAAGGATCTCATTCATTTGAAGCAATGATATTTTTATTGTCAACACAGTAAAGTCACACACCAAGGTAGGCAGCAGCCTCCACCCAGACCCTGAATTGGGTCATGCGGGTTTATAAATGCACTGTTAGTGTATGAAAGAGTACCTTGAGTGTTAAGTACATGCAGTTTGGCCAATTATTATTCTGTCACCATGACAGCTGACCAATGACATGAAGCAAGGTCTGGAAACAAGTCAAACACGGTTTGATAAACCTGAATCAACAGGTGGTGGTACAATTTTCTGTAAACATTACTAATTTCCTTTAGTGGAAAAAAAAGGGAAAAGCAACAATAATCAACACAAATATATGCAAAACTAGAAACTTTCCCGTGTTAAATATAACACTGAGTGTGAAGCTCCTTTTATTGATTTCCTAGATATTCTGCACACAGCCTGACAAACGTGGCAGTTCACACCCATCTAAATGATAATATTCATCCTATAAATCCATAGATCTTTGCACAGCTGCATGTGATCAACTACAGGCAGTGTGTACTGTTATTTGAAAGCAGTAGAGTACGCACTGCAAAGTACATAAAATAAAGAATGATAAAAGTGCAATCAAGCATCTCTTACCGCTTCCCCCACACCCCCAAAGGAAGACTTAACAAAATTTTTGCGTCTACCTTTAGTAAAGCAAGGATGCTCCTGAATTAACCACATGCTCCCTTCACATGCCTGATCACAGTGCACCAGTACTGCTGCAGTGTGCTCTGCTAATATTTAACTTGCAGGCAGAAAAACAAACATTGGCACACAGAAATGTGGACCAAGCCCATTTCTCAGAGGAAGAAAAGGACAACAAAAAGAAATAACTTAGGGTCAACCTGATTTTTTTTCTTCATAAATTGTAATATTTAAAAAGATTTAAAAAAAGGAGTACATTTTAAGCAAATTATGTTAAATTCAACCACGAGGCCTCACAGTCACTCTAATTAAATACAGAATTAACCTCCAGCAGAGTAACACAAAGAGGCGTCAAACTTTTTAAATTATTTCCACGTGTGGCAAAAGTTGGATTGAACATGGTACTGACTTCAGAATGTCTCCCATTAAAGGCACAGTATGCTTCCACACATGGCCGACACAAATACTTAAACAGAATATATACAGACATTGAAGAAATTAAGACAATTCCAATTGGTTGTCAAGATTAGGGTTTTTTGTGTATTAAGTTTCACAGGAATTCCAGCTTGACTAACACTTTAAATTTACTTTTTTTTTTTAATAAAGGCAAAAAATGATGCAGTCTGAAAAATATCTCAGATAGTTATATATGACCAGTAAACACATTGCACTATGGAAATACATTATTAATTAGAAATGCCTCTCTCGTAGTGTGTACATACAGACAAACACACACAAACACAGATACACTCAGCTTAAAAAAAAAAAAATCAAGAGCATACAAATTGTGAGTTTGTGCAACAGTTTTGATGAACCAACAAACAGGCAGAATGTTGCAAACAGGAACCAGATAGTTAATGAAACAAAGATAGCAAACCAAGAAATGACGTGTGCCAGTTTGGCACTTAGCTAAAGCACACACTAGGAGAACAGCACTTAAGAACTGAAGATGAAGTGAAAAATAAAGTAAATTGTTTGTTGCTTTATTACAAGAAGACTTAGTAAAAATAAATTAGTGCCTCATTTCTTATGTGTCAATTGATTATGCGATTAAACTAAAAAAATTAAAATTGTTTAATATGTACATTTTCCTTGGTTAATTCTGGCATGGATTTCATTGGGTTTAAAAGAAGGTCTGACTAAAATACAAGAGTCCCAAGAGACAAACCTTTCTGAAATTACCTAGCTGAACATGCATACTTCATACATGTTTAATGTGGACTGTGAACAAGGTAATTCTTTATACACATTTCTGATTGCTTCCAAATACATGAATACATGCAGGCAAATGTTTCTTAATTCGGGACAAAAACATTAACTTTTAAGTTGCACAGAAATGGAAAAGCAAAAGTTGTGATGCAAGTGACAATGCAAGTCAATTAAAATCATGCGGTAGGATTATGTACATGAAAACAAACACACCATACCCTAACACACACACATCCATACATAAATATATGATTTACGTTCTCCCACTTCTTCCCTATTCCTTAAATACCTTTTTGGTAAAATACAACCTCTTACTTTGATAATGGGTGTTGCTTTGGCATTATTTGCCAAGTAAGTGTGACACAGAGGGGAGTTTCTAGTACTTTATATAAAAATGACTATCATAGGCAAAATCAGGGGTGTTTTTAAATAAAATAAAAAAAAAAAAAAAAGAAATCCTAAAACGACAGATGGCTGGTCACAAAAGATAATCCACAAGCCTGTGTGTATGGACTTCAATACTGTAAATAGGCCATGGAAGTGTGGTGCCTGATAAATGTCATGTATAGGGCACTCGCATGTGGGCACTCAGTGGGTTTCGAGGCAACATAGAGTCCTGAAGAATCTTAGCTCATTCTGTCGATTAAAATGGTCAACTAGGTAGCAAAACACATTTCACAAATTACTGGAAAGAACAGGCAATTTAAGTACAGTATAATGTGCATACTTTTACTTTGTGAAAGGGAGCAAGAGCATAAGTTGCTGGCTCCAGTATTTCACAGACCCACGAAACAATCTCCAACCAAAACAAACACATTCTGTACTATTTAGAATTGCTAAGATTCAAAGATCTATGTTATTATTAAAAGCTGGCAAAGTTTTGATTTTAACTCTTTGCTCGTCTATTATTCAACATGCCTCATCAACTGAAATAAGTAACCATATACGAGCAGCATGCTACTCGCACTTCTACAAACTCCTCCTCAGTACAACCAGGCAGCAGAATTAAAAAGGAACCCATTGTGCTGGTGTTCCTTTAGCACCCTCTGCTGACCAGTACAAGCTCTGCAGATCTGAACAATCTTTCTTGCAGGATACAATAATTCACATTGTCTCTACATATGCTGGGCAGATTCGTGGAATCTTTTTTTAGCTCATTATCTGTTGCATTTTGTGGCTTTGGTCTACAGAATATCAATTTACAAATGAGCTTGAAAATGCAATTCTGTATATTTAGACAGACTCTATAACAGCAGCCAGGATAATGTATACAATATTAGACACAGCAATACAAAGCACTACTATAAAACCATGGTAAAGTGGGTGTTAATATGCACTAAGGCTACAGTACATATGTCTTCTTTTAATACTTTGCTTAAGCTCCAGGGGTATTCCTATTAGTTCCCTTTAAAACATTGTAAATACTTCACCAGGTTTATTAGCACCATAGCAATCTTTATTAGGGCTCCATGTCCACAGCTTGGCCACACACAATGTAAAACAGTACAGTAAAATTAATAAGCTTATTAACAGTTTATTATAAAGCGCTTCTTAATAATATTGCTACAGTTAAACTACTTAGTAATTAAATTATGTACTTGATAACATAGTAACTACCTCAGCTATTATATTTCTTAAAACAGCAAAAGAAAAATTCTGAGGGTGGCACTAATATGTCAAAATTATTTTAGTCCTAATGCGTAAGAAATGTAAACACTTCTCCAGGTTTATTAGCACCATAAGTTAGCAATGTTTATTAGGGCTCCAGGTCCACAACTTTGCCACACACAATGCAAAACGCTACAGTAAAATAAATATGCTAATTAACAAGTTTATGATATACAGCTATTTAATAACAGTTACTGCCCAATAAAAGTGACATGGACACTATATAGACTTATAGAATATATGAGGAATTATTGGAGGAGCAATAGAAGAACTTTACTTCTCTCCATTCATCCATGTTCTTAATTTGCTTATCCAGGTCAGGGTCATGGGGCAGCTGCAGCCTATCCCAGCAAGATGAACAAACGGTAAACTGCTAAAGGAGTAAATAAGGTGTAGTAGTTCAGTGGTTCCTTCACAAACCTAGCGTCCTGCATTTGAATCCCAAAAACTGGTTGTTGTCTATCTGGAGTTTCTTATCCTCACTTGTCCAAAAGCCTTTTCCTCTGTAGTCAGTTATCCCTTTCTTGTTCCCAGGGGTATGTGGGTTAGCTCATCAGGCAATATTAAACTGGCTCTTGTGAGTACAGGTGTGCATTTGAGTGGACCCAGCTATGGACTGCCATCCTACTCAGGTTTGTTTCTTTTCTTGCTTCTGATACTGCAAGAGTACGCTCCAGAATCCAAACTCCCCTGAATTACATTAGTTCAAGAATATTATTATTATAAGGACTACAGGTCAAGCCAGGAAACCGTTTCCCTTAGCACCCACTTACCTTAAGAATGCACAATATTCTTTATCAGCTCAAACGACACAGTAAATCAGAAAAGATGAACATCAGCATTACTCGTTCAAAGTGCATTATTAATCATAAGGATTTATGCCCTTATACACTAACACAAAACCTCACAGCTCTGAATGTAATATTTTGTTAACAGTTTCTAATCCTAGGGTAAGACAGCGGTAGGGTCTGCAAATTTTCACAGGAACCAGCTTGTGACTAATAAGAGAATTCTTGTTTTGAGTCAAGATCCTTACTTGGACAGGCTTGGCCCTCCAGTTCTTATTCTTGGTCTGTACATTCAAAATTACTTGTTGCAAGGTCACTTGTGTACATCTGATGAAAAAGAGACATGTTCTACCAAACCACAGTTAATGATTTATCAGTCAAACAAATGACTCTCTTCAATTTCTTTTTATTGCATAGTAGCCAAGGAGCTGGAGTGGAAGCAGTCCACATGAAGATTTAAATCTTTAGAGGCTTGCCATGGTAAGCATATCTGTGCTAAAAAAGGAATCAATGTGTATTTCTGTACAGAATATGCAGTTGCACAGACTATGCTATACAACTCAAATGACTGTTTCAGATTTTTTTTAAATGTTACTTAGAAAGAAGCAAGAACAAATAACAATCAAGTTAAAGAGCCTGGAGAGAAAGAGAACATGCACCTTTGCTAAATTACGATTTATATTTCAGAAAAAATGGAGTGGAGAACAATAGACTTCAAAGAATAAAGTCTGCTTGAATCCTAGATCCGCTGTGCTTCAGTCCTGCACCTTCCACTGTGCAAAATACTCATCTTAAGATGTAGGCAGTCCTAAGCTACTCATTAAAACGGAGAAAGATCTGATGAAAAAGTATTACAGTCATATGCAATAATTAAGAAAGAGAGGAGCAAAAAGATCAATAGCCTATACTTAAAGCTAAAATCTGCATAATAATTTTGCTACAGTTAAACCACTTAGTAATTATGTACTTAATAACACCCTGGAATTACTCTATTTGTAACTGTCTCAGCTATTATATTTCTTAAAATACCAAAAGAAAAATTCGGAGGGTGACACCAATATGTCAAAATTATTTTAGTTCCAATGTATAAAAAATGGCTAACCACATCATTACAAATCCATCTTCTCTAATGAACCTTTTAAGGGCTGCACATTCACTAATAGTCTTTAAGCTGTGACACAAGTAAAAAGCTAAACTTGCTGAGTGGGGTTTAAATAAAGAAATCAAGAAATTAGTATAAGACATGCACATGATTATTTCTAGAACACTAACTTCCCAAAAGCAATTCTAGTTAGAGTCTATTGATTAAATACATCTTTAGGCAACTATATGCAAATTACAGTAGTCTATGGAATAAAATAAAGCACCAGTGTAGAAAGGAACCCTTCAAATGGCTCATTCTTGGGTTTGAATTTAGAAAAATACTATTCATGGGCCATACTTTACAGATGTTTAGAGATATCAAAGAAAGCGGCTTCTGTACCAATATGAACTGTCCGCAAATGGACAAAGTAATCGTTTACTGAACAAAACACAACACAGTTTTCTTGGCTGGTCAAGCAATTTTCATGATTACACTTTCTGCTATTAAAAACTGAACTATTACAGGAAATGCCAGTGCTCATGACTGCACAAAAGGAGGCAAACAAAATGCGAGTGCCACCTTAAACTTGCAGTTTTTTTTTTTTATGCAGCCTACTCAGAACTGCGTGACTGTGATGGCCTGAGCTTGGAACACTGATCCCATTGTCTACTGAGCAAGTCTAGCTCCGAGAATTTAGACGCAATAGGAAATGTCAGTTCAAACGGCTTATAGAATGAGCCCTCTGCAGTCTGTTTTAGTTACCTTTAAGTTTGCTTAAAATTTAACACTGGTATTTCTATTTAAGAATTTCCTGTCACAAAGAGAATATGAAAGATGTATAATGTGAATCATGACAAATTATAATGCTTTTTACATTAATTGCTCAGTAAGAAATCTTCATAGTGTATAAAAGAATACAGAGAGGAGGAGAAAAAAAAAAACTTTGCTCATTCTTGGAAGGCTGGGGAATTAGATTAAAGTAAAGTGTGATCATAACAGCTTCTCCATGACACAAAACTTTATCCTATAAATGAACACTTTACGGCTAGCCATAGTTTAAACATTTTAGGTTTCAAATTAGCTTAAGGGTGCTAAACATTCTATGATATAAATAACGGTTTTAAAATTTCATGTAATCACTTATGTTTGAAATTAAGTCTATAAATATACTATTTTAATGAACATTTTAATACCTTCAGAATGGTTCTATTCAGGTGTTCCTTGCATGTCATTTGTAACAAAACAGCGAAAACAGTCTGGGATAGTCATTTTGACGTCAAATTGGCACAGTTACCATGTAGGGTTGGTATATATTGTGTTCTCTCACTTGGCATGTTTACATCATGGCAAATGTTGATGTAAAACAATTTCCTGGGTTATGGTTGAACTGAAAAGAACAATTCTTTACTACTACAAATAAAACATGCAACTCTGAACTCCCATTTTAGAACTACCAAATAAATTTTTTTTTTTTTTTAATTCAATTTCAAATGGCTTCCAAAACTGTAACACTTTGCAAATTAAGTCTCAGGACTGCTTCATAAAGGAAAAATTAAAACAAATGCAATCACAGCAGACTCACACACACACACAGAGATCTGAGGAGCTATATTTGATACTGAACATGCAAATAAGTAATTTTGAAGTTCATGGTATAAAACATTAATTAATGTGCCTCATCTTAACACTTAACATCCAGGACACCTACAGTACAGACTTTGTTTCCTCTTACTACTTCTGTAAACACGCACAAAACAGAATTGAGAAAGCTGTTAAATGAAAACGAACATTTATAATGCAGAGATGAGAGATATGATTAGATCAACAGGAGCAGGCACATGCCTTACTGACCTATAATAAAACAAAGAAATAAAAAACACTGTTAATAAAAAAGGCCATTAAGACCAACACAGCCGATTAAGATTGAGATAAGTTAACCTGCTGTAAGGGTAAATGTAACCTTCAAGTTAGCTATCAGTAACTACTTTGAATATTCTTTTAGGACCGTAAATACCAAATGTCAATATTCCACTTTAAGTAAAAAATTATTTTTTAAGAAGCCTTTTTCCATGTCAAAAACTGACATTTAAATGTTAAGTGGTGATGTCTGTTTTACTTCATGCTAATTGTGTTACTACACACACTCTATGCAGTATTGCAACGTAAATCACTTTCACATTGAGCCTTTTCATAATTGTACAATGATAAGCTTGTATCATCATTAGTAAAAGGGATCTTCACACTCCTTAATTCATTTTGGGCAGATGCTTATACCCCCTTCTCTGCTCCTGAATCTAATGTTGTGCTAAAACACATTTTAAAAACTGTCCTAAATGCATTATTCTGCTCCTGTCCACTCTAAAATCGTAAATTGGAGGTCCCCAAATTAGTGTAGTTTTATGTTAGAACTGTTAAGCATTCATCACATGAACAAAAGCCAATCTCCATATAACTGACTGTCATTACCTATATAATGACCTGAAGGGAAAAAAATTCATTTCAAGTATCAGCAATGTTTATTTTAAATCACCTCAGCCAACATGTAGCTTCATACTTAGGTAAAGTCTGTCAGATCGGTTACCAGCTAACACAAAGGTGCAGGGTCACCTGTATTACATTTTTTTCTGGACTTTTAAAAGATACAGAGTGGACTTTAGAGTCATCACTTACATTTTACTTGACACCTATGACTTCCCAGGGCACCCAGGGAGGGATTTGGAAATTGTAGAAGGAGAAGTACTGCTCAGATTAAATAGGCTGAAATCAAACAAATCACCAGGACCAGATAATATTTAACCTCGAGTTCTTAAGGAGGCTAGTGAGTACATATATAAACCTTTGGCACATATTTTTAGGAAGTTACTGCATTACTGCATACTGGAGAGATTCCAAAGGACTGGAAAATGGCAAATAGCATCCCATTATATAAAAAGGGTGACAGGACAGATCCAAGCAATTATAGGCCAGTAAGCTTAACATGCATCACAGGAAAATTAATGGAAGGAATTTTTAAGGATAAGATTGAGCAACACATGGCAAGGACAGGAGTTATTCTGAACAGTCAGCATGGGTTCAGAAGAGGGAGGTCGTGTTTTACTAACATGCTGGAATTCTATGAGGAGGCAACAAAAGGATATGATCAAAGTAGAGCTTATATTATTATTTATTTGGACTTTCAGAAAGCATTTGATAAGGTGCCACATGAGAGGTTGGCCATCAAATTAAAAAAAGTGGGAGTTCAGGGTGATGTTTTTAGATGGGTACAGAATTGGCTCAGACACAGTAAGCGGGTGATGGTGCAAGGAACCTCATCAGAACTGGCCGATATTAAAAGTGCTGTTCCACAGGGGTCAGTGTTAGGGCCACTGCTATTTTATTTTAATTTTATTTATATTTATAAATGATTTAGATAGGAATATAAGTAACAAGAATATAAGTAACACGCTGGTTAAGTTAGATGATACCAAGATAGGTTGATTAGCACATAATTTGGAATCTGTTATATCATTACAGAAGGACTTGGATAGCATACAGGCTTTGGAAGATTTGTGGCAGATGAAATTTAATGTCAGTAAATGTAAAGTATTACACATAGGAAGTAAAAATGTTAGGTTTGAATACACAATGGGTGGTCTGAAAATCGAGAGTACACCTTAAGAGATGGATTTAGGAGTCATAATGGACTCTAAGCTATCAACTTCCCGACAGTGTTCAGAAGCCATTAAGAAGGCTAACAGAATGTTAGGAAATATAGCACGATGGAATATAGTCTTAGGAGGTTCTGTTCAATCTTTATAATGCACTGGTGAGGCCTCATCTTGAGTGCTGTGTGCAGTTTTGGTCTCCAGGCTACAAAAAGGACATAGCAGCGCTAGAAAATGTCCAGAGAAGAGCGACTGGGCTGATTAGAGAGCTACAGGGGATGAGTTATGAGGAAAGATTCAACAAGCTGAGCCTATACATTTTCAACAAAAGAAGATTAAGAGGTGACATGATTGAAGCGTTTAAAATTATGAAGGGAACTAGTACAGTGAATCGAGACTGTTATTTTAAAATGAGTTCATCAAGAACACGGGGGGACAGTTGGAAACTTTTTAAGGGTAAATTTCGCACAAATGTTAGGAAGTTTTTCTTTACACAAAGAACCATAGACACTTGGAACGAGCTACCAACTAGTGCAATAGACAGTAAGACGTTAGGGACTTTCAAAATTCGACTCAATGCTTTTTTAGAAGAAAAAAGTGGATAGGACTGGCGAACTTTGTTGGGCTGAATGGCCAGTTCTTGTCTAGAGTGTTCTAATGTTTTGTTTTCTCTATTTAGTCTAACTGTAGCCTATAATTCTGCTGTTTTGCAGTGTTTACAAACTTAGCGGCTTCCCAATAAACCCCCAATCTAATTTTAACAGATTTTTAAACTATTAAAAACAAAGGCTATTGCTAAATAAATTAAGAGGAGGGAATACTTTATGATGCAACATTTAGTATATTCTGCTAATTCAGAAGCAAAAACTTGTTTTATAATAGGGAGATGAAAATGGACATTAGCTCTTATGGCCTCTAGCAGCAAAAACCAGTATCCAGAAGATGGAAAAATTGAGGGTTTTGAACATGTTTAAGCAAATTGAAGCAATTCAGCCTTTTTTTTTTTATGTGCATTACAGGCAGTGTGAAGTGTGCCGCTCTCTCTTTGAGCATGTCACTTTGTGTCCAATGGTAATTTTATGAAGGGGCCAGTCCAAATGCCACTTTCAGACAGTATTCACCTGTGCCTTTTTTAAGCAGCATCGTATAAGTTGAAAGCATTACCTAGTTCAGAGACAAACTACATTAATAATAAAAGTAAAAACACAGATGTAATATCTACATTACTATTCAGTTGCCTAGTATGTCACCTCTTACAAAATATTTCCCATTTAACCTGGGCTTTTCAATTATTATTTGCACTTGGGGTGGGTGCCAGCTCTGTAACGATTACACTGTGGGATAAGCTTCTACCCTTAAAGTGTTCCGTTTTACCCTAAATAGTCTAACCAATACATTTACCATGTATTTGAAGCAGACTTAGTATGGAAAACACTTGTACAGACCTGCTGGTCTTTAATAAATCAGGTGCACATATTATACACATCCTCTTTCTATATTTTCAGATGGTTACTGTTACTGCTAACATTGTCCAATTGTGTGTAGCCATACACAACTTCACTTCATTTATTTTTCATGTTTTAAGCATTAAGCATTTCCTGTTCTCCTAATATTTTATGCATATTTATTTCTTTGGCTGCTCAGTGATGTCAGTTACGGTATTACATTTTACTTTGTCAGATTCCTGGTATTGTTCATATTCATTAGCTTTATAAATTTTATTTGAACTGTTAAACCATTCCTGATATACTCTCCCTGTACCCCTTCACTCACTCATTCTCAGTGATTGTGTAAACAGTACTGTATATGAATATTCTTCACATGAGCTATTCCATTACATAAGTTACTGCAGTTCAAAAGCAAACCATTCCAGCAGTTGAACACCTCTGTCCCAAAAGATGCCTCAATACATCTTGAACATGGGCTTCTCCACTTCACATCAAAATAAGAACCAGGGACTACCTGTCTTGCAGAATGTTTTATGCAGCATACTGTTAACACATTGAGTTGCATTTAACTCTGGTACAAATAATCTTCCATTGCTTGATTTGGTCTTACCAGAGTATCAAAGTTGCTGACCAGTCCACTAGTTATTGTGCCATATAAGAATGTACAAAACTTAACAGACCAAATTAACGTTTAAACAAAAAGAGCAAAAATAAAGAGTACAGGCTTGTTATTTCCACTAGTGTTTTGCGCACACAGATTTGTTGAAACATTTCAAAACAGCAAGAGATCCACATAAAAGTTGGAAACACCTAAACGGTGAAATTGCAATGCTAGTTTTAGAAAACCCTAGAAAAATGCCTATCGGAAAGGAGAATTTAAAAAGAAGAAAGGGAAAACAAAAAAAAAAAAAGATGAAAACAACCGTGCTTTGGTTGCGAACAGTGCAAGCAGATAAGGAAACAACTAATAGAATCAATTAAAACAAAGATAGCTACTAACACAAACTTTCACTCCAAGCTCATTGGCAATGTCACAAAGCATGAATCTTTCAAAACGATTCCACAAACACAACAATGACATCAGCTTCCTCCAATAGCTAGCATAGTCGAAAGGATCTCAGTTCAAATCAGCATCTTTGTAATGAGATGGAACAAGCGGTTTATAGCACGAGTACATATCCAAAAAATTTGAAGGAGCTCTATGATACTGTGGGGTAAAATATCTACAGATTGCTTTTAGCATTTAGTTGTCCTATCTGAAACTGGATAGGTCTACATAAAGGTAGTCACTAATCTGAGAGCAGTTTACCTGGTCAGCATTGTAGGCTAAAAACAGAAGCAGAGTTTGTGGGTTCTGTCCACTGTGCTGTGTGACAGAATGAGGACCTATCGAAGGCTAGTTTACCTGAATGATGCTGAACTGGGAAAAAGGGTGAGTGGGAACAATGACAAATGTCCTGACAAATAACTGTTGACAAATCCATTGCATTCCAAAAATGTTACCTTATCTATGCAAGGCTCCCACCCCATGGTATTTCTCAGGAACATTACAAACGACCCAACCGAGCACTGAGATGTGACAAATTGAACGTTTACAACTCCTAACTGATAAGACACATCATCTAGCTCTGAAAGCATTAATTCATTTTGCATACTTAATTTCTGAATTTGCGCTGTAATGTAATAAACTTAAAATAAAATTCCACTTTTCCCCTTCAGAACAGCAGTGGGAATTTCCTTAATATAATGCATGCTTTCCACAATCCATTAGTTTTCATACTTACTCAGTACCATTTGCTGTACAGTGTAGCTGGTGCCTGTTCAGAAAACAACATGTGGAAGGTTCAGAGGTGCCAAAAGGGAGCACATAAACCCCACAGAATGTATATTGTAGATGACAGGTGATCACAAGCTGTTTAACAGGGAAAGCAAACAAAAACCACTGAAGGCAATGTGCACATACCACAGGACACAACCTGGAACGACGAGGAGGCACGTTCTTACTGCCATACTACTAGTCATGTATCTGAAATAATTCATATTTAAAAATGGAAAAAAAAAAAAACTTAATCACAAGGATGCCACTCTTACCACTGGATATACTACAAAGTACATCCATAAATCGGTCACACATTGCAAACGTGACATTAGGTCATAATTAGCAATTTGGTTATCTGCTCAACACTTTTTTGATTCAGTCTTTTTTCTCTGCAAGCAAAAGGATTTAAAGGTAGTAAACTCTAAGAGACACTCTGCAGGCTCAGAAGTGTAATTAATTTGTTTAGTTTAAAACAAGAGGCTGGGGATTAGACTCATCTAAAGAATGCATATTATTCATAATTACTCCTAGCACAAGGGGTATAAAATGGGGGATGTTGGGACTTGTCTTAGTGTGCACAAGATTTTCTTGCAGGCATACATGGAAAAGGGGGGCTAAGATTACCATCTTTTAAAACGAAAGTGCCTAAAAATCAGTGTTTTTAATAATTCCTATGTAAATAAATTGCGTAAAGGGAGATCTTGGGGTATACACTTAAGGAGCACAAGGGTTCAGGGGCATCTTTCAAAATCCCACAAGGTGTGCATTTTGTGAGCAAAATGAAGGATGACTTTAGCAAGCAATGTGTTAAGAGTATTATTAGTTATAGTGTGTGTTTCATTCAATACAATTTGAAACAGTTTAAGTTGAGCAATCGCAAGGAATCATTCTTTAGAAAACTTATTAAAATATGTCACTCATCACCTAATACCATATCACCTATCATTACAAGGCATTCATACACTTTTAGCACATTCCTGGCATGTTTGTACCTGTAGTGTTATGCAAACAGGCCTACTGAATCGCCAGCAGGACGGAAGCAGAACTAGGGAGAAAATGAAAAGATCACTTCAGAAAATGAAATCAAATTCTAGGGCCACTCTGGCATATGTTTAGTGTTATAAATTTTTGGCTTAATGTGTCAAAAAATTAAAAAACTGCAAACTACTAACTCTAATATACGAGAAGGAGAAGAATAGAAATAATGATAAAATGGTAATGATAAAAGGCACACAACATGCCCACAACACCCAAGGATATGTGGGTAAGGAAAACGAGGCTAGCGCATAATAAAACACAATATACACATATCTTAAGAGAACACACAGACATTGGCCTTTAAGTATTACAGGCAACGCCCCTAGTTAATACAACATTACCTTAAATTTACAAAAAATAAAGTGTGACCTCATCCTAGGCATTCAAGCATAACACCACTACTAAACTCGAGAGATACCAGAGGACCTCAACTGCTACCTGCTCAAAAGTGGGTTTGTTGAATTGTGACCCTACATAACCTTTCCCATCCATACGTACCCACGTACATCGGCAGCAGTGGGACAAGACAGCCACAGACAGAACAAATCCTGATCACGTCTTCAACTTGCCACTCTCCAGTGCAGATGTAGCCTACTGACAGAGCCGTTTCTGAACTTTAAAAATTCTTTAATACGAGCCAAATGTAATCATTTGAGACATAGATTGGTTTGTTGTTGTGGTTATTTTTTCTCCTTTGTGGATCAGCCTTTCCAGTATACATTTCCCAACACTGACCCTTTCCATCTGTGGAGCCAATGCACCCTGCTGGACACAAGCCACTTGGCAATGTCAACAGTAAAAGTTGTGATTGATCAAACAAGGATATTACTAAACAATTTCCCTTCAATAAGCTCATAATACTGTAGGTAAAAATTTACAAATTTAACAAAAGACACTATGCCATATACACCTACTGTACTTCATTATTAAGGAAAAATTGTGTGTCTCATGGGAATGACACAGACATTCTAAATATGAAATGTGTATTAAAATTTCACAGAGCAGATTGTTGTGATTACTTCTCAGGATGAATACAAGTATAGGATACCATTACAAAATGCCATACTTAATAAGCTAACAATGCCATTCATCTTTAGTGTAGACAGGCTATGCTTGCCTCCTGGCCATTTTAGAATGCCTTTCAAGACACTGCTCCGCACCTGCAGAAGAAAATAAAACCCTTTTGAAACTGAATCCCCTTTCCCCTATTCTGTACTAACCTCATCTTCTATTTACTCAGCAACCTATGGCTAAAGCAACCTCAGATACAAAGTATCATACCTCTTCTTCTATTTCATGAAAATGCAAACTAAAGAATCTGCCTGTTCTACACCATATTCAAAAACTAGCACTTCTCTTAATATGTTCACCTAATATCCTGGTCAGTACTCTACTACTGGAAGCTTATCTAAAATAAGTTTGAAGAAAAGCTTTACCTTTTTAACATTAATCAATGCTTTGCAATGTTCCTTTCTAAAGAAATGTGCTTGTGCACGGGGTGAAGGGCCATAAAAAGCATTTGCCACTACAGATGCAGCAAAATTCATTTTCAAGTGCAAAAAGCATTAAAAAAATGTTTAAACATCTTTTGGACGAAACATCCTCTATAAAACGTGCAATGTTACACTTTCAGTTCCACTATTGCATTAACACACCTGACTAAAAGCATTGTTACAACCACTAACAAACCACTAAAATATTCAGAATAAGAGGTTATGACCCCTTCATACTGCACTGGTGCACCATTACTTAGTAACTACACCATTTTTAATATAAAACACAAGCTGATGTTGGGCCGAATGGCTGATTTGTAAACATAACAGTCATATCTGCTTTCTGAGTTAGTGCCATAAAGTCCATGTCACTTTACAAAACTTTTTGTAGAGAGTTATATCAGATTTGTCGATTGCAGTTGGTGATTTCGTTAATGCACCATGTCAGATTACATGCCTGGGGGGAAAATGGGAGAAAAAAAATTAAAATTAATTTCACACCTCATGTGTCATTTACCAATTGAAAGTAGATCTTCCACTTGCACAGTCATATAACTTGCCTCTATTTCTGACAACCAAAAACATGCTGCATGATGAAGTCATGACTGTAACACCACACAAACGGTTTATAAATGTGGGGCAGTCAGCCCATTCTGTTTTAGTACATAAAACATCAGACAGATGTGCTTCTCTTCTATTTGCGAGGTTCAAAATATGCATGTTATTATTCTCCTTCACTACATTCTATGCATTTATACTTCTACTTAAACACTCATTGGTTTTCAACTCTAGCATGCAAAGAGCCCACTCCCTCTGACCAGAGAGAAAAACAAACCTGTTTGATTTGATCCTTGCCAGTCATAGACAAGCTGATGTCAGTTGTTGGGTATGTCACATTAGTTGATCAGTTTCAAGGGGGTGCACCTACAACTGGCTACGATTATGCAAATAAAGGATACAATTGGGTGGGGGAATCTCACTGGAAAAGTAGGCTAATGTAACATGGGTTTAAGGAGGTCATCTCTTTCGTATGACATCCCCCTCCACCACCACCACACACAGAAGTTTGGTATCTTTGGTCTTTCTGTGCAGGAAAACCCGAGTTTCAACACATCCCTCTTCCATGTTAAAAACTCCGTCACAGTAACAGAATATAACAGATAGAAGCCCCACAAATAAGAGGAGTTTCAGTGCAAGATAAATTGTTTATCAAAAATGTGAAGAGTAGCTCTGACAGGCAGTATATTAATAATACTGTGCCTACCAAGTAATGTAGATTGGTCACAAAAACCCCAATTTAAAAAAAAAAAACAAAAAAAACCACACATTGTGAAAAATTAAAAGGTACGTAGTTGATGCACTGCTAACTACTCAACCTGATAATCAGCAAAAGGTTGACCACACACAGATAGCTATATGCTACATCTAGATTTCTACTATTACCACTATCACTTTATTTATTTAAATATTGATAACTGGATGTTTAAATATGTTCAGATTTACCGGCACTGAGGTGCTTAAGACACTTTGAAATTTCATTTTAATTTTAAAAGGAATCATTTATAAAAAATTGCTGCAAATCCCACAGTCACGTAATGTCTAGTCTTCACTGGAGCAAATGTAACAGCCCATGACAAAACTCACTTTATTTCGTAGGAGTCTCCCACTACCCATTACAAGTCCATACCCAATTTCAGAAAAAGAATGGAGATTTATCAAGAAAAAATTCCCTTCATCTTCTTGAGCATTGCACAGAAAAATAAAATTTTAAGAGTGCCATGTGTTACATTTTTTCCTTGTGAATTTGGACATTCGTTAGTGGACCTCAAGAACTTAACTGAAGTGTACATTTTTTTCATCATATTATCCTAAATCAGGAAAGTGATTAATGTTTTTTCACATATTTTTTAAAAGTCCTTAAAATTACAGTAATCCCTCGCTATGTCGTGCTTTAACTTTCACGGCTTCACTCTATCGCGGATTTTATATGTAAGCATATCTAAATATATAATGTGGATTTTTCGCTGCTTCGCGGGTTTCTGTGGACAATTTACTTCTGGTACATGCTTCCTCAGTTGGTTTGCCCAGTTGATTTCATACAAGGGATGCTATTGGCGGATGGCTGAGAAGCTAACCAATCAGAGCATGCAGTTAAGTTCCTGTGTGCCGATTGGCTCAGCGACAGAGCGCCGAATTCGATTCCACTGCGTTAACCAGGAAGTCTCATCTCGCTCATTCAGCATCAATGTGTTTCACTGTGTAAAAAGTTAACTGTTGTGTTTATCTTTGTGCATAGTCAATCCCTTTGTTATGTCTCCAAAACGATCTGCTCCTGCTACTGCTTCAGGAGCCGTGCCCAGGTGCCATTGGAAGATGCTAACGATTGCCGAAAAGGTAAAAGTTTTGGATATGTTGAAGTATGGGAACAGCTACACCGCTGCAGGACACCGTTACGGCATCAATGAGTCCACATTTTTTTTTATTTAAAAAGGAGGAAAAGAATACAAGATCTACGGCCGCAGTGTCCTTTAACCAGGGCACAAAAGGAGTTCTAAGTGGATGTAATAAGGCGGTAGTCCGGATGGAATCTGCTTTAGGGATTTCGATTGAAGGACTGCCAGAATAACAACGGCGGTGCTACAGAGTCAACTGAAGAGGCTCTTTTAGAAGAGCTGTAATGCTCTCCTTTGTTGTGCAGTAAAATTAAAATCATCGTTATCGGACAAGTCGTCGTGTCATTGTTGGTGAGTACCCATAATTTTCTACGTACTTAGTACATGTACGTACGTTTATTGTAACTGTACACACATTTTATACAATTTTTCTTGCATTGTAGGTATTTATTGCCGGTGGCCTGTCCATCTTAATGGCTGTAACATATGTGATATTGGAGACGCTCTACAGTATCTTTAAAATAACATTTTGGTTTTATGTACAGCATTTACATTTTATAGATTTTTCACTTAGTTTTATATTACCTAATCATTTACAATGATTAAAACTGTATTACGTATTAAATTAAACTCCTCAATGATATACGATACGTATGTTTGTGAGTAGCATATAAACAGTGTGTTTACATACATAATAGCAACGAATCTTATAACTAAGAGAATATAAAGGGTTTATGCTGTATAACTGTGCGGGGAATATTTATAAACAGTGTGGGAGAGTTTATAAGGGTTTAAAATATATAAAAATAACCATACAAAAACATATGGTTTCTACTTCGTGGATTTTCACCTATCGCGGGGGGTTCTGAAACGCAACCCCCGCGATCGAGGAGGGATTACTGTATAGTGCATTGAACTAGTCCTCTGAACAGTGCAGTTTCCTCCCCTTGTGCTTCTCTCCCTACCAGTCCCTCCACCACCCCTCCCCTCTGTGCAACCCAGTTGAATTAAGAAGATTTGAGAATGCCATGCTATACTATGTTAAACTTAAAAGTACAAGAACTTTATTTTATTTTAGCAAATGGTGTTAGGGGTACACAGTCCATGCACGCAAATTCTGGCCATTAAGTTTCACAGATTTGAAAAGAATAATCAGATGGGTGATTAAATACATTGGCAAAGAGAACATTCTAAGGTTATCAAAAGCACCAACAGCAATATCAAAGATGAATTTATTTTGTTATCAAAGATATTGCATACAGTGGCTAGACAACAACCACAAACTTTTGCATGTTAAAGGAAAAGAAAAGAAACATTAGGATGGGCAAGCATGGATAGAAAGTTATAATCAAATATATCGCCTGTGTATGCAAGTAGTTAACAGGTATAATGTAAGCAAAATTACAAATATCTTGCATAACACCTTCCACAAAAATAATGAATCTACATAGTTACAAATTTTCTTTGGCCATCAATATACATGCCTGGATGACCATCCATGGAATGCAGTGTAGGTTTCGCGTCTTATTTCACCATGTCAGAAACATGAACCTCATACAATCTACTAATTTTTGAGAAAGATTCAACCTAATTTACCATTGTGGATGGACCAATATGCTTCTGTACTCTCAATTCCTCTTTGGGGTCTCACTAACTTGAAGAGAAAGGAAAATGAAAGTGGTCTTCACAGGCTAGTTGGATCATCCAATCAAACTTGTGAAATTTTGTTTGTGTGTCTTCTCCATGTCTAGCTCATTTTCCCTTTTGGGATATGGTTTAGTGTGAAACTAGAAGCACAAGCAAAGTTATGGAAGTGTGTTGCATAAGAGGAATTGGGGGTGGGGGGAGGGTTAATCGCATACATCATTACCAAATTAATTTGCAGAAGTTTGAACCTATTGCTATGTTAAAATAAGCACAAAACAATTAAAATGCAAAACTAGTAAGAAACATACAGTCTATGTATTTATCACCATCTGCTAGCACAATTCTCCTAGGATCTGCTTTACAATGAAACAGGCGCAAACACTAAACTAATCCAATTATTATATTTCCACTACTATTAATTTCTGGAAGTAAAAAAAAAAAAAACTTTCTAAAACTACACTGCAGAAAACCTCTGACGGAGCTGGACTCTAGCCCTTCTCAGCCTGTGAAGTAACATTATCCTGAGGCGCCTGAGCAGAGGTGCGAGGAAAAGTATATATCTTATTAACCATCCATTCCAGGCTGCTGCCGGCCCAGGGCTCAGATTTAACTTGTCTGCTAAAAATATATTAAATGCTACATAACAGGTAGGTGACTCCACTCCACAAGTTCTTACATCCTTTTCTAAAATGGATTCATAAATCTGGTTGTCATGCGAGTATCCACTTTCAATTTTATGATGCACAAGTGGTGCCGTGTTAAGAATTGCTGCCAGCAACCCCTCACCATGCTTGGGAAAAGCAGCACTCACAGTCTTGCCACAAGGAAGTAACTAACTTGCACTCTCAAAAGCCTGATTCACAGGATTATACAGCTTGTGGAATTCAAGAATGACTCATGTCAAACTACATCAAACTACTCATTAAATCAAAGAAGAAATTTAAGACCTGTGGTGGTAGTAAAGTACAAAATTATGGCAGCAAGAGTAATATATACAATTACTTGGGACACAATTTGCTTCCTCCTTATAAAAACTCAACCTACAAGCATACCGATCAAGGTTTCTAAATTAGATTAGCTTTCTGGGGATTAGCAATCATTACATTATTTGATTTAGAGACTTGCAAACATATCCCTACATGCCCGGATTTCTGCACTTCAGTAGGACCCCCAATCAGGAAAAAAGGTATTTTTCTTTACCACAGAAGTTATCCTAATAACAATAGAAGGTTATCTACACTTTTACTCTCAAGCTTTATGTGTGCAAAAAGACAACAAAAGCATTTTAAAGACTATGCTATTCAGATCATAATGCTTCAGAAAAACAGCATTAGAAGAAAAAAAATTGTGTAACTATGCACTAATGATAATATGTTACTCTAAAAGGCAAATTGGAATTAAACTTCACGAATCTTCAGCAGTGATGATAATCTGGGCCTGATATTCAAAGGCAGCAATAAAGTTAATCTAATAATTGCTTTTAATACTAATAAAGTACATTTAGGGACTTGTTGAACAAGATTACTGCATATTAGGATAGACCCCATGAGTACAACTGCTGCTTTGTGAGGACAACAGTGGCAAATTATTCACCAACAATTCTAACATGATCAGCGCATTTTTTTTTCTATTCTTTTTCCATCAATGTGCTACAAAATCACAAATACAAACTTTACGTTTTATCCTGCCAGAATATCTGCATCAGCTACATGACCCTGCATTTTCCTTGAACAATCATATTTACAGATTTTGTTGGTGTTCATGTATATACAATGTAAACTGAAAAACTCAGAAAGCTCAGCTCCAGTGTTTCTTGGCACAGTCCTAAATTTATCTATCCATACTTTCTTTTAAATAAAGTTATTCCAAAACACAGTCAATTGGATGTGGGGGATTATTACCTCAACAAAGACAAAGAGGATGAATCAACCCAGAGTGGGATGGAAAGTCACTGTACGCTCAAACATGGTGCAATACAGTGTCACTGATTAGTAAAACACAATCTTCTACAAATGGAACTCAGGGTCACAAGAAAAGAAATGCACATGGACAAGTAGAGTGAGCAAATAATACACAGATCTTGAACTGTAAAATAGGTCAAAATATTTGTAACTATTTCCTTATATTTCAGACACACACAGAAAAGGAAAGCAGATTTTGATACTTGATTTCACAAGTAAAACACAAGCAATTTGTGCCCTGAAAGAAATCAGCTAATTTATAAAAAGTGTATGAAATCTTCCAAGATAAGCAAGTAAAAGTTGCCTTATTCAGCCACTTCAAGTTGCAGAATCACATTTGTGTACAGCACCAAAGGAGCAATTCAAGTGAATCTTTCCTTGGATTCAACTGGCACAGTGAAGAGAAAAACAATAAAGTAAAATTTCGAAAAGCACAATACAGTACCTTAAAAAAAAAAAGAAAGAAAGAACAGCACTACTCAAAGCAGCACATCTTTCTCAGCCCTAAGGAGACTACACTTTTTAGTGATAGGTGTACAAGTGACTGCTTGGAGAAGGAAACGGATGTGCTTATTTCTACTTCTACAAAAAGCTGTTCTGTGTAGGGAGTTTGAGGGCTTCTGAACAGTATTAGCAGCTGCAATAACAGTGAATTTCAACCAAAAAATAATCTTAAACTTATTTTCAAAAGTCCATGGTGAAGCAAAAACTAAAAACTCAGCCTGCCATTCATGAACACAATGCCATGTCATTCAGCATTCACATGACACTGCAAATCAAAAGTGCAGTAAATTAATGCTGCTTGCACCACTACCCATAAGAAGGATGCTCTGCTGCTTGACAAAATGTCAAAAAGTGTTTACTGTCCCAGATGACAGAACAAAAGCGAAGAGGCTGCACATCAACTTTAACTTCTTCCGAGTTCTATTTACAAGACATGCACACTTGCAACTGGGCCATAGGATGTCAAAAGAAAGCCACCAAATAGGATTTCTGATTCACTTGATAATAGCAGATCTTTACTCCACAGAATTGGAGACAGAGACAGAGCCTGAGTAAGGCTCAGGCTCTATTGCTAAAATGCAGGATTTTATCAAATAGACTATTTTGCTGCTTTGCAATTTGATTATGGAAGTCAAACTAATGATACTGGAGCAGATTAGTATAAGGAGAGGAGCAGAAACCAAAACAGAACTAACTAGTTTAAGTAATTATCGAAAATACAAAAAAGGAACAACAATTTAAATAGGAATATAACCTAATGGTATAAACACAGTTAATGGGGTGGGGAATTCTGAAAGATAACCACCTATGTTACTCTTCACCACCCTGTGACAAGTGCTTCTTTTGTCCTAAAGTTGACCAAAAGCAATCTTATGCTTAAGAAACTGAAAAAACACAGTAAACATAAAAATAGCATGGATCTAAAGATATATGCTGCTACATTTACACTCTTCCCAAAAAGATGCCAAAAGGTAATTTTCCTTGGATGAGCACTGTTCTTCACCTTCAACAATGTACACAGACCCTTCCTAATTCACAGTCAAGGGAGCAGCTGGACAGCAGGCGGAGTATGACCGTTCGCATTGAGGGACGACCAGCAAAAGCTCACTTACTATAAGGTCTATGGAATTTATACACTTTTTGAAACTGTCAGCCTTCCACACTCATTTGGAAAACAAACAAGCTGGTCTGAGCTGTACTGTATCATCCAAATCTCTCATGACTTCTCACACTCATTAACACTACATCTTACTATAGTCCAGCATAATTATTTATTTTTTTGTATGGACATTTGCCCCATTTTGGCTTTGTTCACACAAGCATATAAAGTAAATGCCTAGGAATCTGGACAGGTCTTCATCCAAGAAATAACCAGGTCAGCATTCCTGAGATATTTAGCTCTTCTTTGTTCACACACGCCCTGAACTTGGCAATTTACCGATGAATTCCTGAGATAGCCTGCATGTGTAAAAAGGTGGCTAAAGTAACTGTTAGTTCAGCTGCATAAACGTGCATGCAGTATCAGGCTTGCTGTTGTTAAAAGTCACCTTTGTACTAATTTATTGTATACTAAAGTAGAAAAGTCCTAGCGTCAAGACAAGATCAATGTTATGTCTTGGTGCAGTCCTATAGAGCTGATGCGAAGTTCTGTATACATGTGGACTATGATACATTATGTTAGCTTTGTTTTATTGATTAAAATGTACAATTTATATCATTAAGTTTAATTCTTCTTAGTGTTAAGTAAGCATGTATCCTCTTTACAAAACCTTAATCTAGTTTGGGGTCATTTGGCTACACCTATTTCCAGCAATGTGTGACACAAAGCAAGAACCAATCCTGGACGTGGCTCAGCCTCACTACTGGGCACAAACAGGACAGTTTAGAGCTGGCATAAAGTGCAAATCTCTGAATGGGTTTTATTTGGGGGTTCCACTGTTCCTCCTGCATACCACAGACAGAATGTGCCAACTCTACACAGATTCTGAAAAGATGGACCAATGACTCCCAATTTCTAAACAACTAAAGCCATTGACCATGTCCTCCTTTAACTATTAAAATAATTCATATTTTAATTAGTATGATTAGTATGATACCACTCAGACAATTGCATTTCTCAAACAGAGCTTTGGTTAAAAGACTTTAAAAAAGTAATTTCCAATGAAACATTTAATTCCAAACCCTTTTCACAATTCTTGAAACTGAAAACCTGCTTATAATGTGGTTTGTAAAAATAAAATAATTTCTACAGGCCAATAGACAACATAGCATTTCACTGAAATGACAAAATTAATTAAGCTCCACTGAAGTCCACGATAGAAAGTTCAGACTTAGAAAAGAGACCAATGCACCAAAAAGTGTCTCTTGTAACCCAGCATGCACACAAAAAAGCAGTATTCTGGGTATTTTAAGTGAGGTTTCTAATTTCCAATCTGTGGAATAACTGTTCACTGAAAAAAGTTGAATTGTTTTGATCTAAGGTATAGTTTTTTTTTTGCAGTACAAAAGACAGTTTAGAAAAATAACATTTTCAATTTTCTGCCAACAAAGAGACCTAACAAATGTTACTTTGACATTGGCATTTTAGTGAGCCAACATACAGCCAGCTGGTACAGTGACACTCGGGTTGTGTTCATGCAGACCAATGTAACAGCAGTTATTGTGCTGAAAGCACTTCTCTGGACAAGCTGTGATCCCCTATGCTCCCTATTGATGTTCATTCTACTTATCCACAACATTTTTTATTGTTTCATGACATTTCATGTGAGCTACAGTACAAAAAAAAAATGAATAAGTGAGAGTGCATATTGTTAATTGATTTAAAAATATAAAACACAGATCAATATGCCTTTCTATGTGGGAATGAGCAATATAGGTTAATGCCTGAAGACAAAAGCTGCATCTTATTTTCACTTTCTTACAAAGGTGCACACAACTAAGAGTTTGTAAATTACATTATGAGAACAAATTAAAATATTACATTTATAAATAAAACACCTCATCTATATGTAAAGGTAAGCTTTATTACATCCTGCCGTTTTCTTTTTTGTTGTTTATCTTGATAGATAGATAGATAGATAGATAGATAGATAGATAGATATAGCAAAATCAAACTAAATATGTTAAGAGCAGGAAAGCTAAAACAAAAAGATTAAAGAAAAATGACAGAAGAAAAAAGGATCACTTGTTAGTTCAAAAAAGAATTCATAAATAGTAATTGATAGCAACAGATATTAGATGTCTTTTTGTGCTTGCTTTTTACACCTCACAAACAAGAGGATTTCACACTGCTTTTAGTTGTGAGCTTTGTACAGCAAACCAACCACAAAGATAGTGGTGTGTGTTTTTTGTTTTTTTTGTTTTTTTTTAAATGAGGTTTTACAGTTGATGTATACAATGAAAGACCCGATAATCTTTCCAGTTTGTACTTAACATGACATGCTTAAAATATAGTTTGATTGCAATTCTATGTTGCAGTACTTTCAAGTGCATCAATTCAGCATTACAATGGGTTTATTTATTTCTTGAATCTGCATTTTCTTGCAAAGGATCATAAGGACCCAGAGCATATCCTGACAGCCACCCATAAGCTTGTAAAAAAAAAGCAAGGAAGCTTTAATAAATAATGCAAATAAACAATACCATTACCTCAAAAAATATGGAGATCAATGAAAACATTTAACATAGTAAACGAATGAAGTACTGCAGTCAAATTTGAAATGTGAAACACTGTACATATGAATAAATAGTAAGAGTAACATAAGCAGACCATTTTGTAAAGCATAGCACAGCTAAACTGATTTGTACAAAAGGGATGAAAGCCACAAAATAGGGTAAACCATTCAGACTAGAGCTTCCTATAGTGTCATTACCAAGGCAAATTATACTATATCACTGAAAAGGTCCTCACCTCCATAGATTAGGAGGCAGAAAGATGATTGAACATTTACTGTGATGTGTGTCATGGGTAAATGGATTATCAAGAAAGCCAAGATCTCTACCATCTAACACATTTATATGAAGAGAGTTTAGGAAGGCATATGATTATTATTGGTGCTGAAAGGAATTAGCATTTCACATTTTTAATTCCGATAAAAGTAATTCATTAGAAACTTAAGCAAAGTTTTCACAACTAAAATGAACAAGGTATAGCCTTGTCTATGTGCAAATAATTCAAGCATACTGAAAAGTTATTTAAATTTCAGAAAATAATCTGCAGAACACTGTAAAATTATTGTTATAGATTTGGCTTGGAAAATGGAAGTTAAGCGGTTGCGGGACACACAGAACTGAAGAAGCTCCTAAAAATGCCCGCATGCATCATGTTTTACTCTTCTTCAATAGAAGTTAGAATATAAAGCCACCCTACTCAAGCTGGTACTTCAATCTCCTGCAGACGAGTATACAAACCACCTGAACCACCATTTGTAGACAAAATACATTTCTTTTGTTCACACTTTCAAATACAATATGATAATCAGTCTAAAAAAAATGCATAACCTGTTTTGTTTTATTTAGCAGTTTTCAAAGCCTTACCATTGCTTCTCATAAAGAACATCCTTACATGTTAACCAGAGCTAAGCTATTGTATTTTTGCCTGCTTTTCACATTAGTATTTCAGAACACAGACACAGTCACATGGGAAAAGGTCTTGTTTAATAAATTTTACAGTTAAGAGGAGCACAGCACACTCTGAAGGACTCTGAATAAAACAGCAATTAAGAACAACAATGTAGCCTACAGGCTAAGGGACTCCTCTGCTGCTGCTTTAATTGTCATATCTAATTTACCATGTAGTCATGAGAAAGTCAGTTATGCTACCAATGCTCAAATCATTTAATAATATATATCAATGAACCTTACCTTTAATTAAAGCCACATAAGGCACAGATATGTATTTTCACCTCATTAAAATGTATTCACTAGAAATGAAGACAGACAAAAGGATAGAATTTCTTGTAGTCTTGTTAAAAATGTAATTTGAAATTGCAAAATCCGCAGTATTATAAATAAAAACGTACAAAACTTGTGTGATTACAGTAAAGTCACTGACAAGATTATACTCTCAACCTTCTTAGCTGTTTTTGTGGCCATTAGATGGCTACATCTATTACAACATGGAAATCCCAAATTCTGCAAATTCTTTTAGTACACAGCAAACAAACATTACAAATCTACAATTAAAAGTATGAAAAGTTACATGTTAAAAAAAACTAAATATGAAGAGAGAATAAATGCAGATAAAATAAATCTTTTAATTCAGACACACAAAAAAAAAAAGAGAAAAAATAAGAAAATTTTAGATGGAAACAGCAGAAGGAGATCAGAGGCTTACACCTTGCCCTGAGAAAAATGCCTTCAGATGTTGCGCGGGTGCTTTGTGTGGTATGCCCCACTTGTTTTAACAGAGCAAGAGAGTCTGGGGAGAGAGAATACATGAACAAAGCTGGTTTACTCTACACATTTATACGGCTTATTAAAGAGACTCTAAAGCAAAGGAATGCAGACAAGAGAATAATTCACTTATTTTTCTTCATCTAATTGATGACTGACCTGCTAAGCTGCCTGGAATGCTTTATGAAATTGGCTTTTCACATCATTGCTCATTTGCCCCCACCACTTTCCCCCCTGTGGCTTCCAAGATATGGAAGAACAGAGCCTCGGTCAATATCAGCAAAACACTTTGCTGAAGCTCTATAGTAAAGCAAGAGAATTCCTCTCAATAAGCACATCATAAATATACACTGCAAACTGTATATTGGTGCAGGCAGGGTTTATAAAACTACAAAATAGCCAATAAAGCATAACTCATTGGTTTTACAAATAAAATTACTGCCATCCTAGTACTTCAGCTTAAATTATAGAACACTATTGTTAAGGAATCAGCCATGAGCACCCTGGGTTAGAACAATAGCAACAAATTATTTGGAAAGGTCACAATAGAGATAAAAAATGAATTTTATAAATAACATGACATAAAACAAATACCACCTGCCTAAGAGGAAAACAAAATTATCAAATGATAGGTAATATTTTGCTTCTCACCTTTATCACATTTCTTTTACTCCCACTGATTACTGACATGTTGAAATGCTGAGGGAATCTTTCTGTACAGCTGCAGATAAGAAAAGATATATGCTGGGGAGAGTAAAGGCGACAGCCTGCCATCCTCATTCATGCATAGAGAAATCTCTTGGCACAACATTACAGTGGTTGAGGGGCACTTTGTCACGGGCACAGGAAAGCAAGGTCAGTCAGTCAGAAGACATACATCCCATTCAAGACAATTAGTCATAATTTAGAAATATTACGCTAAAAAGAGGTTAACATTATATATGTCATGAAATGACTACAATGTCAACATTTAGGGGAGCTAAAATACTCATTGCATTCTATTCAGATGCTCACAAAGCCATGTGCGAAAGGAATGGAAAGAACCAAAATTAAAAATGTCAGTGTCAAGAAACATGTATTACATAACATTGACTCTTTCGCTGTCACTCCTCAAGATAATAAGGTCTAAAGAAAGGGTTCAAAACAAACTGCTAATGTATTAAAGCTACAACCTAACTCTTTCCCTTTCCTTGCATATCCATCCCAAGAGGTCACAGAATGCCTAGTCCTCCACTAGAGACAATAATCATCTGTCTGTAAAATGACTGTGGGGTGTATGTATGCGTTTAACATTCTGCATAATAAAATTATAAAGTGTTAAAAAAAAAAAAATTACACACCATTTCAGAAACTGCATTAAAACCTCCATTCCCCACAAGAAAAGTCTGTTCATAATCTTCAAATATATGGATATCAACGTTACAAATATGAAAGACTTATTTCTTCTGTGCCATTTTAAGTATAATAGGTCAAATGAACATTTAAAACTAATCACCAAGAAAGAATCCATCCTACAACCACACACTAAAGCTGATATCTCATTACACAACTGCTAGTTATTGGATATGTCAGATCTGCCAATTGCTATTGCTGATATTATTGCTGGACCACTTCAATTTACACCAGGCTTTCATAATTTTTTTTTTTTTTGTTGCTGCCCAATCTTGCCCTTTTTAGAGTCTTTATCATGGCATTCAACAAGAAATGTGTCTTGATCATCAGTCCTTAATCAAACTGTGGTGATCCACTGCATCCCATTCCACAAATCATCTGAACCGTATTACTAATACACACAACACTGATTTGTGACCCAACCCATGGTTTAAAAAACTCTGATATACCTGAAAAAAATAAAGATAAAAATGCTGGCCATGACAAATTTAGGGACAGTGTGCCAATCCTACTAGCCCCTTTTTGTGACAGCCAAGACCATGCTGGTTGATAGAATTGGCACTGTACAAAGGGTTAATGTGCAAGAGAGGTTCAGCTGTCATCCTTCATTTTGTTCAAACACACCACCATTCTATCGTGATACACATAACATGAGACGTCAGAATAAAAAAAAAAAATAAATTAAAAAAAGTAAAAAACAAAGCTAACCTTTTACAAGTATCGCACATTTACACCGGCTGTTACACAATGAAATCAAATGTATGTTTTTATTCTAAAATAGTAAGAATAAAACACAGTTGACTACTCAAAACGGACTCATCAGGGATCGAACCCATGAAGTTTTGATTACCAGTCAAGTGCTGATACTATTGCGCCACCGAAGCAGTCGTAGTAAATGTGTGTCAATGTCACACACTAATGCGTGTTGTATTTCTGAATAAAAGCGCACTTGTTCTATTGTATTTGTACCATTTGTGAAAGTGTTTCTTTGATATTTGGACTTCAGGCTTCAAACATTATAAACTTCATTTCTACATTTTGTCAATTATTACTAAAACATGAAAAACGTTTCTTTAACGATGTGTTTACATATATCGTTGTAGACACGGAGCATACTATATCATTATTTAGAACAAATGCATTTTATGTATTTATAAAAGGTGCGATTTTGCTTGACTTCACTCTATAAAACTCCAAGCAACTGACACGCATGTAAACAGAATTGAACTGAGAAAACTGTGCGCCGGTGGGGGATGTGATAGCAGACTGCTTGCTGCTTATCAACACATTTACAGGACAAAAAACGCTGATGGAGAGGTGAGAAGCGATTTAACGTGGGACGGATCTATGGGTTTTTTCATTCGTAGGCTCTGATAATTCTAGTGTTAAGGTAAAATGGCCTTAAGACAGCCCTGTGCGCTTACAAACATATCCAGTTACTGAAGGTTGTAAATTTCTTTTTTTAGATGATAATTTGCTCTAAAAACCACACTGATTTGGTATTTGACATGAGGAACATGAACACTGGTTTCCAAACAAATGCCAACCACATCAAAAACAGATATTTCCAATTAAATAATAGTATAAAAATGTTGTCATTAACACTAACACACACTTTAAATTGGGTAATTTTTTGCGTAAATCACAAGTACATGACCATTTTATTAACTCATATCTAAAAAAAACACAAGGTTCAGACAAGAAGCATAGAGGATTCAAACTCAAGGTTTTCTTTAGTGGATAGGATGACTCCTATTCAGGGTCACAGGGAGCTGGAGCATTTAACAGCAGCACTGGCCCGAAAGTAGAAACCAGTATTCTGACTGAACAGGGAGCTAGGCCAGGTCAGGGTCCACAAACATTCACACGAACACTAGTCAAATTAGAGGCATCAGTTAACCTAACCAGAAGGTCATTGGGAAAATGGGAGAAAACACTACAGAATCAAAAGGGAGAATGTGCAAACTTCACACATACTATTGTGTGTACTTTCATTGTCAAAGTTTTTAAATTAAAGCATATTGAGAAAGCAGTAGAGAAACATGCATTTTTAAAGTGAATAATTCATAAACATCATCTTTAAAAAGGACAATTAAAAAGATTTTTTTTGGGTTTTAGAAACAACTTTCCCTCTGCAAGTGCTCATCCTTGACTGCTATTGTTTCTTTCAAGCACTGTCCAGCGCAATCACTGGTAACATCTTGACTCACTCCACATCTATGCACTTCTCTTCCCTTTATCCACTTTCTTTTGACCACCTTCCAAGAACGATTAGCTAAGAAAGATTTTCAAATCAAGCCTTTCACCATTTGTCCATTTTCTACCACACTTGCCCAGTTCAGGGTCATTTCATTTCATTCCTACAGCACTGGCACATGGCAACCACAAACCCTGAATGCGTGCCACTATTATGTAAACTGTAGTCCACTCAGTTGAATTTGCATGTTCTCCCAGTGTCTGCGTGGGTTTCCTCCGGATGCTCCGGTTTCCTCTCACAGTCCAAAGACATGCAGGCTAGGTGGATTGGTGATTCTAAATTGGCCCTAGTGTGTGCTTGGTGCGTAGGTTTGTGTGTGACCTGCGGTGGGCTGGCACCCTGCCTGGGATTGGTTCCTGCCTTTTACCCTGTGTTGGCTGGGATTGGCTCCAGCAGACCCCCGTGACCCTGTGTTCGGATTCAGCGGGTTGGAAAATGGATGGATGGAAAAATATCACAAAACAGCACATGCCTAGAATTATGCACAGAACCAAATGATCAAAAACATTTGGAATGTACATTAAAAACTAGCCAATAAAGTTAAGATAGACTCCAATTTGAATTTTCCCATGTCGATTTCCAACACCAGCTCCCCAAAACCGACACAGACAGACACCAGGCACACATTCAGCAAGACATTTGGGCTTTATTCAGTGGGAAACGCTTCCCACACCGTTTCCCACAGCTCAGTATAGTACAAAAGCACCATTAATAAAAGCACACAGCACTTTTTCTTCTCCATCTGTCTGTCTCCACTCCTCCTGGCAAGCTTCATCTTATCTCTCCCGACTCTGGCTCCATGAATGAACTGAGGCAGTGCCTTTTATGTTGAACCCAGGAACACTTCAGGTGGCCCATCAGCATGATCTGTAGGTCCTCCCAGGTGTGATAGAAGCCCAATGTATTAGGGCTATGTCCCTCCTGCAGCAGACCCTGGCGTCACCCACAGAATCCAACTGGGCTGTACTGAACTCCCATGTAAACCTGTGAGACCCCCGAGGCACCTCTGCAACCCAGGGGGAGGCTGTAATCTAGTGCTCCAGGGAAGGTAATGCCTTGTGCCATGTTAATTCCCCTGGTCCATCCATTATGGAGACGTCCCAGCCAGAAAAAGGACCCCACCATACAAACAAACTCTTAAGAACAGAAATTTAATGCACATTAAGAAATTTAAAATAAATTTTTGGATTTTTAGATTTAAGATACTCAGCTGAACTCTTGCCTTCAACTGTAAAATCAAAAGGGCTGCGGTACGGAGTAGCCTTTAAACCTTAGGGTAAGGGGGTCAGTTTCAGGGCTGTACAAAATCTTTGGGTCACCAGATCATCCTAGATCTTTCTGCTGTCCCTTGGGACCACTGCAAACATCTCTCAATTAAGAAGTTCTTAACTATATCCTCTGCGTTAACAGATGTGTGGCCTATCCTTTGAGTCTAACTTAATGAAACCACGCTGGCTTTGTGCCAGACACCAATATCTTTTCAGTCAATTTACTGCTCCCAAAGAGTCTACTCACCGGGAACACTACACATGGGTTAGGTACCCCACCATTTAAAAAAATTGGAATTATGAGTAATTTACCATTTAGTTTGCAAGTACTTATATTTCTGTGTGGGTTTCCTCCGACAGTTCAAAGACCTGCAGGTTGGGTGGACTGGTGATACTATATTGACCCTAGTGGACTTTGTCAAGAGGTTTACTTACCTTGGCAGTGACATTCATGTCTCTGGTGACCCTTCCTATGAAGTCAGTAGACGGATTGTAAGAGCATAGGGGATGGGGGTCATGAGGTCGCTGGAAAGGGGTGTGTGGCGCTCCCGATATCTATGCAAAAGGATGAAGGTCAAGTCTTTTGAGTTATGGTGCTTCCTGTTTTGCAATATGGACACTATCTAGTGACAGAAGACGAAGACTGGACTCTTTTGCTACTGTGTCTCTCCAGAAAAACATTGGTTTGACTTTGTGTCGAATGAGCAGTTGCTCATGGAGTCCCGAATTAGGCACATTACCTGCATTGTGAGGGAGCATAAGTTACGGCACTACGGACATGTGGCGCAATTCCCCGAGGGTGATCCGGCTCGTAGGATCCTCATTGTTGGGAATACGAGTGGCTGGACCAGGCCAAGGGGACACCCACGTAACACCTGGCTGCGGCAGATAGGTCATTTCCAAAGAGGGTGGGACTGGACCATGTGTCTGCCTGGGGGGTGCCAACCGGGAACCTGAGTTGTTTTGTTGTGTAATGGGTGCAGCAACGCACTGTACCAGTGCATGCTTCCCAACTTGACTTGTGTGTGTTCGTTCAGCCTGCGATGGTCTGATACCTTGTCCATGCGATTGTTCCTACTCTGCACCTTGTGTTTGTTGGGGTGGGCTCCAGACCCCTGTGATCATGGTCTAGGTTAAACATGCTTAGAAAATGGTATGATTATTTTTGTTGACTTTTACAATTTATTTAGCACAAATAGTCAAACTCCACAGCAGGCTACATTTAAAATGAATACTGTCAATGGATTTGTATTAAAGAAATGGTAGTCAGGCAGAATCTCTATCTGTTTAAGAAAATGTTGAGCCAATTGGCTTTTAACATTCCCATCAGTTTTGTTCTGTATGAAAATACGAGACTTCACTACAAATACAACACTTATTTTAAAGGTAGTTAATTATGCCTCTCTGAAAAATCAGTAAGACATTAAGTATACATAATTACAAAAAAACTATAAGACAAGGACTAATTTAAAAGGACCTGAAATTGGGTGATGATTAAGGATTATTAAGGTGACAAAAAGATGGCAGGCACAGAGCAAAGCTATGAATTTTTGTGCAGAGGGAGCAAACTTTAAAAACACAGGCAAGTCAAAAATGCTTTGTTAAAATAATTAGTAAAATTCATTGTTAAATTATCAATGGCTTCAACATATTTCTTCAATATGTCTTTCTCATTTTAAAACAATGAAAAGGCATTAGTATACAAAAATATTCTTATGAAATATTTCTGTATTTATAATTTTTTATTTAAGACTTTGGAGGAGACACCAAAGTTACATGCTTAAAAACAATGTGCTATAAGAAAGCAAGAAAAACTGGTAACAATATTAACAGACACATTTTTACACACTTCAAAGACAAGGGGTCAGGGGGTGGTGGGGGTGGCAGCAGAAATCCTGTTCCCGGTCTTAGCAAAACGACATTCCAACCAATCTTCAGGAAAACAATTGCCCAGCATCTGGCCAAGAATCACAACACACATCCTGCATGAGCTCAAGCTCCATTTCCTGTGCTATAAAGAAATGGGCGTAACTTTACATCCTTAAAAAATAAACCTGCTAAAAATCTACCATAAGCCAATCTATTACCTAATATTTAACAAACTAAGATGATCTCCCATTTTCTAACATACATGTTTCATGTCTGCTTGAATGAGCATCTGTGATCAATTCATTCTTACATATACCAAATGTTAGGCCAACGGGCAGCATTCAGATTATGCAGTATCAGCATGCTGTGCTGAGGAACCCTCTAATAAGGAGAGATATCAACTTCAGAAAAATACTGAAACACCTTAACAAGAAACCTCAGGATGGGCATATACATATATGCATCAGTATTTAAAAATTAAAAACGATTCACCACATTTTAGGCAGAAATGCGACATAGGAAGGTGATGCAGAAAACAGGGTTAGAGGCTACTAAAGTTCTCACTAAGAGGAAATTTCTTCATTTTGTCTCATACTGGAATAAAAAAGGGAGCATATTTTTTTTCAGGATGTTGATTCTCATTATATTCTTAATGTAATACACTACTGTGGCTGTCTGTTTGTCTGTCCAGAATTTTAAATCACCTGTAGCTCATAAACCGTTTGACCTATTGACCTGATATTTGGTACACATACTATGTGACATCTACTTTCTGCTTTCGGAGTGATGATTCACTTTCAAGGTTATTCCTCTTTTTATTTTATTTTATTGTAGAATCAACTTTCTGCAGCAGCAAGCAGAGTGGCTGTGCGGCACATGTGTACAGATGCCGTTCTCATCCCTATCACCTTTGCCGTCACTTCCCCTACCTCTTCATATCTTAAAATCATTCTTGAGGCAGATTGAAGAAGCTAGGGTGGAGAAAAGAGAGCTCCTCAGGAAGCAGCAAGCACATCAACTTCTGAGGAAACGAATGCTAAACGTACAGAGAAAGAGTATTAAAATTATGAATGCTCAAGTGGATTCTGCAGTGCGCCATTACTAGTTTGCCAATATTCATGTACTCTGTGCATGACATGACCAATATAGGATCACACTGCAATTATAATTTGGTAATTTAAGTCATTTGATATTGTTTAGATTGTTATCAGGACAGATTAACAACATAAAACTTAAACAAGATGGCATCTGGTAGCCATATTTTGTGAATTTAGTATGTTTAAGAAATGAATTGGGCAGTAACAGAAATACATATACATTTGAAATGCATGTAATCCTGCATATGTTAATGCTTTGTGAGGTCTTCCTATAGCCATACACCAACTATTTCACACAAAATCACCAATAGCAAAATCTTGGGTTTACCTGTGAAGGAGATTTTGAAACTTTGATATTCTGTTAATATAAAACCTGAACACTCAAACTTAACACACAGAACTTCAAATTGGCATGTCGTTACACAGTTGTAAAATTAGATTTCTTACAAAACCTTCAGTGGTATATCCTGTGCAATGGGCAATAAATAAGCAGATGAATATCTGTTAGAATGTGTCGATGTTTAACAAACAACCTGTTTAACTATTCAAAGACTGGCTTCCCTGTGTTATAAATGCTCTCTTTCTAAATGGAATTTTGAAATTTGGCTGAATAGTGCATGTACACTGTGCTACCAGGTCTAAGCCATTCTATAACAAATGGGAATCCATTGGGATTCAACAACTGCTGAATACTTTATATTAAAAAATGAAAATTAAAAATAAAGTGACTCCTGTTTCCACAAAAATGACCAATTTATTACTGTTATAGCAAAATAACACTATATTATCCTGAGCAAATACTTTGCATAACATCATAAAATATACCTCAGATTTGCTTACCCTACTACAGGTATGTGCTCAGCTTCTTACAAAAAGACTCAACTCCTTGAGGGTGCCTAAGCCAATCAACTTTAAAATGGTTATTATCAAATCAAATATAAAAAACACTCTGAAGCAACAACAAGGAGGAATAAAACTCTGAAGGTCCTTCATTTCTATAAACAATATCAACTCATGTTTTTGATGAAAATTACAAAATGAAACTATGTTGAGGCTTATGATCTAGCCTTTTAGAATAACAGACAGACAGATATTTATTTGGTTTGCAGATATTTATTTTGGTTGGCTTTTTACAGAAGTTCTTTAAATATATACATACATAAATTGGAAGATAAACAATATACACACTATGATCTGAACACACATGAATGACTAAAAAGCAAGGCAAGGGGAAAAAAAAAAAAAAAAACCACAAGCATTTTGAACAAAACTGTTCTTCCAACAAATTCCCAAAGGGTAGGAGTGGTAGAATCTTCACTCAATAAAATAATCAAGGAAACTGCTCAGAAACTGATTCCAGAGATAACAATGTTGCCTTTTTTAAATCCATCCTCAAAAGCTACCATTTCCTTTGACTCTTCAACTGGATTCATATTTCAGATTTGATAAACAGGATAATTGCCAAAGATATACAACTACTTTTAACATATGCTGATCTAACTGTGTATATAACATTTGTCTTTAGTAAATGCCATCTCCAATTGCTTTGCAACTACAAAGCTGTGAAGTACCGGTTAATATTTTAACTGAGATCTTCAATCTTAGGGTATTTTTCTCCATATGGAATCAAACACTGGCCTTCACACTCCCAACTCCATTATGGACATGCCACAAACAACACAAACTAGCTAAGCCAACACTGATCTTCTGCTTGCTGCACAACTGCTTCAGTCAGCTGAGGTATTACTGCACTGATACAGACTCCCACAGTTGCAAAACCGGCAGATTAAATGACATGCGATGGGTCATATCATGATTTAAAGATGAAACTGAACCAGAAATCAGATGTTTTAAGGGTGAATGCCTTAGGTAATAGGCTGCAAAAAGACATCACTGCAGAAAACATAAAACTACACCCCATAAAATATAAACATAAGTGAAATGCATTCCATTCCTATACGTACAACATTAAAGCCTGATATAGTGCTGCTGGTATGACTGGCTTAAAATTCTGAAGTTTTCCCTTAGGATAACTAAAGTATCTATGTATCTAGAAACCAACTGACCCAAGAATCTCAAAAGACAGACTAGCTTACTCCAGGCTCTAAGCACAGTATATTTTGCATAAATAAGCGACTCCCTTTTTCTGCCCAAAATGCATTTCTTTTGGAGTCTCCCGTCAGCTTCCCAAACTGTTGAACTTGGAGGAGTCTGCATAAGTCACTTTCCTATTTATCTGAAAGGTATGGACTGCAGTTCCAAAATCTATTTTTTTTTTTAAACTAGTAGCCTGCAGGTAATTATAAAGGGATCATGTAGTTCATGAAGACAAAACTAAATCATCAATTAGAAAGTAAGTAGTTTAAAAATAATACAGAGGTTAAAGTTTGGGAGCATGCACTGGATTACAGCATGTTGTCACACTCACCACACAATTAACCACCTGCATCGGACCCGACTGCAGCCGTGCAGCAGGCGACACTTCAGCACCACGCTGGAACAGTGAGAGTTTTTTCTTTTTTTGGTGGTGGGTGGAGTCCCAATCCTTCCACTAACCCTCAAGTTTTCCCTCTAAGTTGGAGGACCTGCTTGCAGGGCTGGACAGCAATTAAATTAACTAGGAGAGCAGTTAACTTATATAAACAAACATTTTATTTATGGAGTAGTTGAGGAGCAGCACAGAAAACCCTTTAAGTGGTTTTAAGATGTACTTTGTTTATTTTTCCTGCTCATACCTGAGCAAAACAATGTAGCTACTGACATAAGCAACTGCAAAATGAAAGCTCTTTTCAAAGAGGTTCCCATTTTATGTGATACAATGCTCACATCAACATATTCCCAGGAAAAGACAGATAGGAAATGAGGACTATATCTCTACAGTACTCACAGAGCTACAGATTAAAATTGAAAGTTCTGCTTTGATACCAAACAGTTAACTAATAAATTACATATACACTGTCAATCTGGTTCTATGATTAGGAATAATGTGTGATTTCGTCAGTCATTGTGCCTGCATACAAGGCTTAGGAGTGTAGGGCTGCAACAACATGTCTGCTTACATGTTCTATTTAGTTCAGCTAGTACCACATATTATTTACTATCTACTGTAATCCAATCATGTACTTCAGTAAAATTTGTTTAGAGCATTTTATGAACTATTTAAGAAACACAACATAAAACAACCTACAGCACTCCATCTTAACTGACACTTCATATGAAATAAAACAGCAAGTAAAATAAGGGATTAAGCACAGGCTCAGCAGGTTTAGTATACAATTAAATTAATGGGGAAAAAAAAAAACAAAAAAAAAACACTCTTAATTGAGCCCCTTTAACAGAATGTAATTTTTAACCAATTGAAATATAGAACATTTTTTTCTGAACGGGTGATCAAAGATGGATTGGGAGTCTTCCACATGAGCAAAAGAATCCTTGGTTTAAGTGTTGTACTGTAGTATATTATATGCAACTTTGCGTAGTACACTTTTTCTCCCTTCTGTTAGTACCCAAACATTGCTATTAAGGTGATAGGAATTATTTTAAAAACACAGGTTATTTGAGAGATATATGTCTTTCCAAAATATGTGACCTAGTGACACAGGTGCCTAATGATATTGCTCACAAGTTGAATCTTGCCCCAGGTACATTTTAAACAATTTTAGAGGACATAAATGTAAAAATGTTTTAGTTAAAGTAGGCCATGCTTAATGCATATTTTAGTAGAGTATATTTCATAAATGGCCAAGTTCCACTCTTTTGCTGAAAGTTTAGTTAAAGAGATCTCTTCCTCCTCATACCTCAAAAAAATAACACATTTGTTTCCTTGATATACTCTGGAGATGCATATCTGCCTGAAAATGTGGCCAATGTCAGTTCCATATCTTTAGTAAATGGTGACCCACTGGATTGCTAGTAAATTAACCATAATTAGTGTTGGCTGAAACACAGAGCACCGCATACAGAGAGGATTTAGAACATGGCTAGTCAGGCAGGACTAATAAGGTTCATGTCATTCAATTAGTGTGTAACTATAAAATTTATTTTGACTCTGCTAATAAAGCAATTAAAATTTGGTTTATGCAAATAATTAGTCTTTTCGAAATCATGATTGATCTAGTAATATATAGACCAAGTTTACTATTTCAGGTACTCCACAGTCTTTTTAAATTATATATCAATGTTTATTAAGACTGATATCTAATCAATAAGCCTATCAAATGTTCATTGCAAATAAACCCAAAATCATCCAAAATATTGCAAAGTTACAAAAATACAAATGTATTTTTTACCTTGCAGGATAGTGAAATGTACTGTTTTAATACACTTAACATTTCATCAATAAGCAAAATTGCTACTCAAGGTTACTTACAACTTTCTAGTTTTCTTTTTTTTTTTGCACCCTGAAGCGGACATAGTGAAACTGTGTTAACACATACATCAGATCTGCACTTCATTTTTTACAGCACATACACTTTTACCCTAAATAGCGTTTTTAAGTTTGCAAGCTTGCTTTGCATGTGTGTGTGGGAAAGAGCTGGGGGGATGCCAGTATATCATAGGGCGCACACACACACACTTCCAAGCCAGCATGGAATTGCTAAATAACCAAGGTGGTGAATATGCTCCTACAAGACCAATATACACATGAACACAAAGAAAACATACTAACTCTTTAAATGGCGAGGCATTAACAATAACCAATAAACAGCAATTTCACCCAAATAAAAAAAATGTAAAGAAGGAATTCACTTCCAGATACACACAGGGTCACAAATAAAATAGTGTGGAATGCAATCCCACCTTTTTAAGTTTAAATGAACCTGTGTTGTATGCTTTAATTTCTGTTACACAAATTAAATATTAAATAAGGAAAATATTTGTATCTAGTAAGTTCAGTGAAATGTAACGTCATGCGCCAGTAGCTGTCAAAAGTACTTATTTTGTCTTTGTGCATCAGTGAGCTTTATGAGAGCAAATCAAGTACTAAATTTAAACTTTTCATTAAGCGTAAAGCACTAACAGCACACACTAGTATGATGAAATCTACACTAAGTACAGAAAATTTAGAAGAGTAACAAATTAAGCAAAAAAGCAGAGATTCCTTCTAAATATTGTACATTTTGTGTGCGAGTTTGCAATAACAGCAATTTTCTAAAAACAGGTATTGGGGTTTGGGAGTTTTACATTTTTTGTGGGAGGGGATGTAGAAAGGGTAAGGGTTTGGTAACATCTCTCCAGATTAAAATAAACATGGGAAAGTGGTCTATCAATGCAACATGTCTGAGCACAATCCAAGATTAGACAAAAAGATGGAATCTCAGATAAAATCTGTAATCCAGCTAGACAATTAAATTGTTATCCCAAAATTGTTGAGGGAAAAAAAAAATTGGTAACTTCGATGACATGCCAGGTGTAAACTTTGTAAGCACTAATGAAATCTGGAGTAGCACATGGGCTGATGGGAACTGTAGTCCCCATGTTGAACATTTTCCACTAGGTTGCAGATAAGATGACAGGGTGGGGAGGGTAATATATCTAAGGCCAATGTCATACTAATTATAAATGCTGTATATCTATCAGAAAGTTGCTAATCTCTACATGATGTTTCACAAGTGTAAGATTTCACAGAGAAAAAGGGCTTGCCAGCTTAAGCAAATGTGGGCAATCTGCAGAAGTTAAAAGAAAGGAGCAAAGTAAGAAAAAGACATGTATAGTAAGCATGTTATAAAGCTTAAGTAAGCACAGTCAATCTCATGCAACCGATCTAGTAAGAAAGGTATTCAATCTAAAGGTGTTAAAGAAAATAAAGACAGGTATTAAATCAGCTGTAGAAAGAAAAAAAATCTCATGACCCAAGGACAATTAAGACAGACTTGAGCATGTTACTTCATTTGAGGCTCTCACTGAAGACCATTAGCCAAGCTTCCACACACTCTATTCACTACAGCCTTAAAATACATCCCACTTCCCTGTATTCCTCCCAAGATACTTATAAATAAAAACAGATGGCTGTCCTAATGTGAGTCTGGCTTTATTTTACAAAGCACCTTGTACCATCAGCAGTGTTCACAAAAAAAAAAAAAAACTCTTTACAAAGCAAACACATAAACCTTACAACTTTGGACAGCCGTGTAACATTCACATTGAAATGCAGCACCGCTTTACTGAAAACTACTGGATGGACTGATTTCCCCGACACTTGGATAAGCTTAGCTCCCTGTAATGTAAATGTGAGATGTAATTCACATCAACACAATGTGCAACATAGGGGGGGAAAGGCAATTCTTTTAATAGATTTACAGCTGAAACACAGGCAATAAGTAACTTGGTTATGGTCCTAAAGTGGGGCATTCAAGAAAGACTAAATTGGAACATCCTAGTTTACAGTCTAACTCACATTCCTCTTGGGAATACTTCATAAGACAAGAAAAGTAAAATTTGGTTTTACATTTTTCCAAAAAGCCTAAAAGGAAGGAGGTTGTTTATATTTTTGATGACTGTGCAAAAGAAGAAAGTGCCACAGTCCAAATCATAGAAGAAGCAAAAACTGTGTGCTGTGCATTTAAAAGAAAAAAAATGCTTGGGTTAACTGTCCACTCTGGAAAACACACTGAGAACTAAAAGTATATGATCTGTCAAAAGCTGACTAACCAAAGGAAGTCTACAAATATAAAAAGGTAGCAGCTCAAACACATTTCTAACCAGAAGAAAGACATTTGAGCTTTATGGCACCTTTCATATGATACTTCCAGTAATGCTGGTTAAATGTTCCGGACAATTGTGATTCGTGATAGGTATTACTTTTATCATATCAACAAATTTTTGACACTAGTAGAAATAAAACAGCACACAACGGGCAAACATTTAAAACACCCATCAAATCTGCTAAAAAAACAGTAACATGCTAACACACAAACTTCCCTTATAACACTTTATTTAAATGTTGGCTTAACCACCACATCAAGTGCCTCATTTCAGTCCTGTTCAGTACTGTTAATAAATAACCAGCAGTGGAAAAGAAAACAGCAGCTCAACAGGCTTCAAACAAGTACTGTAGCATGCCTGAAATAGCACTAGGAACTGAGAGACAGGGACTCTGCTGTTACCTGGTGCTTGCTCAGCAGATGAGATAGCAGGCCAACTAGGAGCTAAATAAAGGACATGAAAAAACAGCACCCAGTTAGGCCAGACATACAAGACCCTTCATCACGGCTGCAGTTCCTAGTATTCCTGACAGCCAGTATCACACAGAGAAAGTGCACAGTCCAGGCCTCCACTACATGTAAAACATGTATATATTTATTAAAAACAAACAAAAAACTTATTTACATTCATCCCCTAATTAAACACCCTAAATAACTGAGAAGGCTAATGACATTCCAAAGGGAGTTATAAATAAAAGATTTAAAGCAAACTTTGAATACTAGAAGCCAGCACCAGTTAAAATAGAAAAGCAGCTTATGTACCAACACCATAACCAGAAACTACAAGCTATACAACCCTCAAACATACTTTAATCTCACAGTACAACTTCTGCTTTAAGGAATTCAAGGCCTCCCGTCAACGGCTGTGCATTCAAAGTATTCTTTCTGTAGGCCAGAATGAGAACACTGGAGCCCTGTTTATTCTGGCCTTTCAATTCTGGATGCTATTTATGGTCAGGAACCAAAAAGGAGTGATCCTCAGTTTCCAACTACGTTGCTGACCTTTACTGAATCACAAGAATATGTTTTCTTAAATATCAGGGGGTAGGCTAGACAATTCACTTAACGAATTAAACCACAAACTACAGTCAGCCAAGCGGGAGGGGATGAAAGAACTAGAAAACGTGGTTTTGTTTTTCGGCCATAGTAAAAATGGGAGCAAATACTTACAGGGACTTTTCATAAACTAATAAAAGCCAAAACACAGGGACAGAAAATATAAAATAACTCATTCAGTCATTATCTTAACAGTCTTAAAGAGTGTATAATCTTGTGTCAAATTCTAGCTGGATTCTAATATGGAAAAACAGGAATCATAAAATAAATCTCAAAAAAAACTTAACTAGTCTACAACAAAAGTGAAAAAAAAAATCTAGAATTATCCAAATGTAAAATGTTTGGATATTTAAGAAAGAGAACAAAAACTATGTCGGTAATCTACTGCAGAAGTTTCAAGCACCATTCTGCGTCGCTCACCCACCCAAATTACTTGAAGACCACTGGATAAGGATGATTTAGGCCCTTTCCTAGCAGCACTGGACACAATTGAACAGAGATCTGATTGCGGTACAGGACACGCATGCACACACATTCACTTGTATACAATACACCACTGCAATGCTCAAGGAATAATCACAGTGTCTAAAAAACCCAAACAAAGGCAGCATCCAAAAGCAACAAACACAACATATTGTGTTTTAAGGTTAAACAACTGAAGGTCAGATTTTCCCAAAATATCCCAAGGACACAAAACAACTTTTCTAACCACAATTTACTGAACTTGGTTAAATTAAAACAAAATATGCTTTTCATTTATGTCTTTATTTGCCTGCAAACTGCTTTATGGTGTAAAAAAAAATAATATTCATTCCCTACCAGCAGAGCTGCCAACATCCTATGGAATTTTATTATTAAAAACTGGTGACGTGAAAGATCAATCCCACGTAAATTCCTTAAATTCTTCATATCAGAGAGAAACATGGAAGAACAGTTCATCTTCAGATACACTGAGCTGAACAACAGCTACCAACATTCAACTTAAGTTTATTATTATACAGCACTCTTCACTGAGTGCAGGTGCAGAGCACTGTTACAAGATCTCCGGTAAAATGAAAGCATAGATTTTATAAATTACTAAATACAGAATTAGTACATGTAAAAGACACAGACAGTTTAAAACACACAGAAAACAAACTAGAAACTGATTAACTTACATGAAAACCAACAACATTACAGACAACAAGTTGTAGGACAAACTTTTGGTAGTAAGATACTTAAGCATAATGGTTATAAAGATGGATTTTAAATGTCTTACTGTAGGTGCTGGTTCAATTAACATATCACAACTGATAAAACAGTAAGCAGGTTGCACTAACTTCCTTTGCCAGCGCATGTGTGAATTACTGTAAATTACAATAAAGCCATATTGTTTGCCTATAATGAGCATCACTCCCAACGTCTTTGAGTGGTTTAATGTACACAGCCTCAGTTGCATTATCTATGCCAAGTAATGGTGGGACACAGCATTAAGCACTACTGACTCAAAGCACATGGACCCCATTTTCATTCCTAACTAGGATACTTTCTGCATCTACTCCCCCACCACCTCCCAAATCGTGTGTCTTGCCGGACTACAAATGCATGAGGCAATTGAAATTGCCACTTTCCTCACTGAGTGAGAATGTGCCTGGTGTCCAAGCAGGAGTTGTGCCTGCCATTTTAACCAAAGAGAATGTGCCATGGGGATCAATGGATGTTACAACAATCCACTCACACAGCTGACTTACCCCTCCCGTTCCCTTTTTTGGAGAAAACAAAAAATATAATTTTAAAAAAGCGAGTTGCTAGTAATTCTATGCGCACAACTAGCAGCAGGGCCAAGCGCAAACTTAGATCAAATGCATCAATAGCGAAGAATATTAAAAATGTAATGAAAACTATGATGTCAAAAGAAGAAAGCACAGAAAAGTACAACTTAAGAATAAACCGAAACAATTAAATTTTTTTTACAGAAGGTGTTTTTTTTTTATTTCAAAAATCAAACATGAAAGGCGTGACTTGGGTGGAGATGAGGAAGCCTTTGGCTTTCTGAACGTCTGCTGACCCAAAAACTTCTACGTGCCGCACCTCAATTCCGCTTCATGGCATGCACTTTCACCAAAATTATCTCGAAAACTGCTGCCTCCGGGCCCAGTCAGGTAAAGTAAACTTGGCAAAAGAAAAAAAGTTTACTGCACAAATGAACGAAAACCGAAAAATAAAAAAATCAAAGGCTAAACAACCCCGTTTTATTCGGTGTAGGACAGCCTGTCAGATAAGTTGCTCCCGATCAAATCATCCAAAGGAATGCAACTCACAACAAACTTGGGAGAAAACAGGCGACTCTGGAGAGCTGCCGCTCGGGTCCATTTGTTTAAATGCTGAGGACGACGCAGGCTAAATGTTAGGCGGGGGGTACGATGCACTACTCCCACAAAAATGCCTAAGTAACTTACAGAATTCGACTTCTGGGCAACAAGATCAGACGGTGGGCACATCATACAGCAAAGAAGCACGTGGGGAAAAAAAATAAATAAATTGAAATTAAAGGGTATGAATGGAAGATAACGAACCTACGCAACTTTTGGGAATCCATTTAGCGATTCAAGGAGCGCAGAATAAACCCCCGACTTCCCTCCCACGGGCCCATCTGCAGAACACTGAGCCCGTCGAGCTCCTCACTCCCAAAGTTCTACAAGGAGCGGCCCCCGTGTAGCTCGTCCAGGTGCCTCTCGCCCTTTATCTCAACCCCATCGCTAACCCAGCGGCCTGCCCCAACCAGCTTCTGAGAAAATCGGGAGGATCACTCCACAAGCTGAGCCCTTGCAACCCCAAGACAACTCCTACCGAGATCGTCCATGTCTTTCTAGCGAGGATCCTCAGCGCCCGCGACGAAAACAGCCTTCCAAGAAGAGACACCGCTGCTTGTGATTCCGCGCGGCCACCTCTGAACACATATGCCTGCTGCCTGTAGCACATGGGGGCGTGGCTAGCAACGCTGGCGCCTCCCGCTATGGGCAGGGCGACAAGGAGAGTCTGCTAGTCTGTGTAGAAGCCACGAGTCGGCGTCAATGTGACGACAGGGAATTCACCCCGCCCCGTTATCGTGACGCGTCCTCCTTCGTGGTGCCGCCACGAAACCTCCCGTATGTCACCGGCGAACAAACGGCACAAAATGATTTTGGTGAGAAGGCGGACACCTTTTAAGGAGATGTACATCATCTCCAGTATCAAGGAAACCTCATCAGTGGGGGCGTAAGTGACAAAATGGCATGGAGAGTAACTACAAAGTTACTTTAGTAGTTTTAAATAAATGTATATATCATATACTAAGAAAAAATGCTATTTAAATTTACATTAAATACACTCCCATCTACTTCTCAACCCAGGTTTTGTATTCTAATGTTAAAATAAAATAAGTTCGGCTTTCTAACAACATAAGCAAGGATACTTATTCAAAATTTTTAAAGAAATGGCCGTTTTAATAATCAGGAGGATCGAGTCAGATAAAAAAAAAAAAAAAGTGTCATGATTTGTTTAAATTTCAGGCCGCAGCATGGCTAGTGGGACTCCCTTAACACTTAAGAACCTAAGACTGAAAATCTCAGCCTGGGCACTAGATGTAGGATTTTGGTCCCCAAATATAAAGTGGATATACAGTACACATGCAGACGATGTGAATTATGGAAACTTTATCATTTCTCTATGTGCAGGACTGGTGGATATGCTTTTGATATCTGTTTCCTGTCTTGAAACTTTGAAACCAGTGCTGTCCGGATTGGCTTTGGCCCCATTGATGCTTTTCTCTGGAATGAGATGGTCTGAAAAATTATTATATATTATATAGAAAAGAGGAAATTCACTCTTTACACTTTGCAGTGTAAGACGTGTATATAGTGCTGAAGGTACCTGACCATTTTTTTTTTGGACAGGCAAGAACAATATTAATAAGCTCTCTAGTTCTCCATTTCAACATTATTGAGGTCAAAATGAATACTGCAGGCCTTTGTACAGAGCAATTTAAAAATAAAGGGCCTGGGATGAACTTGACTGGATTGACTTAAGAGTGATTAACATACTGAACTGTTAGATAAAAAAATAAAACTCTGAGAGTTTCATTCATTATGCTTGTTCTTAAGATAATTAAAAGAAAAATGTTTTTGAAAGGATTTAATTCTTTATAATCACCCATTATTTTGCTACTTTCTTGTACTTTATCTTCTCCCATTATGATGTGGGGAGTCTTACTTGTACCAAATGGCACATTTTTGTCATTTTAAGATAAACCTTAATTTCAAATTTGCTTTTTAAAGAAATCCACATTTGAAAACCGATCCTTCAAAACTTATAAACCCTGACAACCAATAGTTCTGGTTTTTTCACTAATTCTTTCAACAGTTTAAACATTTGTAATGTTCACATTTTGAAAAACAGAATTTCAGAAAGTACATCAAAAATGTTTATAAATCACTTTTCAGTCATTTTGAAGTGTAAACCTGTGCAGGATTCACTTTGCAAAATAATAAACAAAATAGAGGTAAATTACCTTTTTTATTATTGCGTACTGTACTAAATTATGACAGGTATAGATGGACAGCTACAATTCTAAGGAAACTGAGAAAATTAAAAAGTTCCATTCTCATAATGTTTCAGTCACTAAAAAATGCAAGAACCTCCATTCGTCTTGATGATACCCATACCGTTCACGACAGCCTCCTCTCCCAGGCATACATCTCTAACAGGAGGTAATATAATGCGCTACATGACGTCAGGCAGGGAAGCAAACAATGAGGGCAAAGATCTCTCTGAGGGCCCTGCCCTAACACAAGTTGGGATAATGCTTTTGCAAAATATGTTGCATTTTCATAATTGCTTTTGCACGATACAGTCTGAAACTTTACTGTTTAGTTTTAAAATATCAATCGTGCCTTTATGTAAATAAAAGTATTTAAAAAAAATGCAGTGCTTAATTGAGCTCTCGTGTCCCCAGGGCATGTCTTCTGCCTGTAGTCTAGGTGTGCCTCTCTGGAACTTGCACAAAAGCCTTCCAGATACTATCAGATCATCAGGATTTATACACCCTTTCTTCAAGTACAGCATAACAGTTTGAGTTTGTTTCAAGTATTGGTTGACTCCAATAGAGCACACTTGTAAACAAACCAACCTGTTTTAAGTTCTGGTCGGCCTCGTCGATAAAACAAGCCTAAGGAAAAGCAGTAACCGTGTTCTATACAGTGATCCAGACCCACATCAGGACACAGCTCGTAGCTCCCTCTTTCGAGAGACATAGCCTGCATGGACATATCTGGGCTGCAAGCCATTTAAAATGCAAGGAGTAACAGGTTTTAGTACTCCACATATATAGCAGAGTTGTGCAAATCCACATAGCTCCCTAGGCAGCAAAATTTCCAGGAACTGCTTAGGAAAACATAAGCAAGCTTGATCATTGGGTGCTGTCCATCATTCCTCCTGCCAAATCTGGAAGAGAGCTGCTCTGTAAGTAGTTCACTTGTCCAAGGAGGCTCCTACTTCCCTCCCCAAGCATTGTAGCAGCTGCCACTGTTCAGTCTGAGGGTGTACCCCATCACAAGGGCCAGTGGGCAGAGAGGAAGCAGCTGAGCTTTCCTTAAGGCTTACCTGGAGAATGCAATTAGCATTCAAACCAACAATTCATCGAATTAACTCTGGACCCCTGGTCTTTTTGGACATGTCAGTGTTCTCTATCAGTCTGTAACAAATTTCCTAAAACAAATGTTCAGTAAGGAAGCATTGACAAAATTTAGAAATTTCTTACTAGTACATATAATTCACAAATTTTCAGGTATTTAAAAAGCTTTCCTTTTATTTCTTCATTTCACGCAAATGATAAAAATGCCACTCAATTTCTACCCCTTCACCCCACAAATGAGATGCTTTTGTATCCTAAACATCAGAAGCTGATTCTTTTGAACTTCTTTTCCTCTTCTTCGGTCAAGGGTTGACTTTTCAGAAGCTTATCCTGTAGCTTGTGGTGTTTACCAATCCCTAGTTTTGGAAGGCCTCTATTTAGTCCCTCAAGAAGTACACAGGCCTTACAGAGTTTCTGGCTGGAAATGTACCCGCAACGGGCACAGTTGCTCTGAATGGGCATGCGCACCTCCTCCTTGACAGACAGATTCTCACCAGAGTGGATCACATCGATGATCGAGCTTGGGCGGATGGACTCGAGATCTTTTAGAAAGCTGCGAGCATGTCCTCTGTAAGCATTGGGGGAATAAATGCATTCAGTGGAGAAGTAGTCCAGTTTCTTAAAATATGCATACAGGACAATCTCTTTCTCATAGGCGTACTTGAGTGGCTTGCAGCGAGGTATGGCCCCCTCACTGCCTGTTGAAATGGCTGTGCAGCGCCGGAGCCTGGCAATATCACCCCGAAGGAAATTCATCAGCACAGTTTCTGCAACATCATCAGCATTATGTCCTAAATTGAACAAACAAACAAACAAATAAATAACTATTTTTTTTGTATCCTTTTTCCTTGCAAAAACTGAGAAAAAAAAAAAAAAACAGATGTGGCGATCATATGACTTCCTCCAAATTTACAACACAAGTATGGTCTATGGTATGAGTTTACCAAAATATATGCAAGACACAATCTTACTGAAGTTTATTTTTCACATTTTAGTCTATCATAAAGGCATAAAACATAACAAGTGTGCAGCTGCTGCGATTACTGAAAGTTTAAATTGAAACACTCAAGCTCTGCATCCAACTCAAAACTCAGAAAGTTCTAATCTATAAGTCAACACATTGTGAACTTTGCAGCAGTGGTTTACTATAAAAAGTTTGAACTTAAGCAGCTTGAAGGTGACCAGCTGGAGTTCACCCAAAGCCTGAAAGCCTGAGACCAAGTTGTTCACAAGAATTGGCCCACTCGTTCAGGTTTCAGCAGAATATGTTCAGTGCTACCAAAAAGTGCTTTTCCATTGAAAATCTGAATTTCACTTTTCATGAAAACACAAATTCCTGTACGTATGAAACATACAGAGAGCCCAAAAGACACGAGTTATTTAAACAAAGTAATCTAAAAAAGTTAAGTCTGCTGCATGATACGAGAAAATATTAAAATACAAATCATATGTGAATCCTGTATAGAATTCTCATTTAAAATTAGAACTTTTCTTCAGTACTTGTTTTTTCTCTCCCTTTTCCAATTAGTGAGGGTTCCTGGACTAATTAAATTAATGAAAATTAATCAATTTTAGATTAATTTTTTGATTCAGTATTAAAACGCAATAACACAATTAAAAGCTACAAATAAATTGTTACTTATTCAAGATTGCCCATTGATTTTATTTGCAGTTGGGACTGTGTTTGGTCTGCAAGATCAGGCCAAATCTGAGCAAAACACCGGGCACCCTGGGGCAGCAATGCTGTCTGTTTCACCTCCATCTGAATTTCTCTCATCTAAAATGAGAACCGAATAAACACAGCAAATTAGAGCAGAAGTCCTAGTAGATGGCTTTCAACATAGTTTGGAGGCAGCTACTGGAATTATCTTTACAATTCTGAGTTTCACAAATTATTCCTACTTTTATTAACTTTTTGGATGTAACTTCTGCGTTGGGTTTTCTGTAACTGACGGCACTGCTACCTTACAACTACAAAACCAAGTCTCAATCCTGAGCCTAGCGACCACAAGTGGAAACCCAGCATGTTCTCTCTACAACTACATGAGTTTCCTCCAAATTATCTGCTTTTGATCCTAAATCCTAAAGAATGGTGTGTGGGATCATCTTACATTTATTCATTTGGCGAAGGCCTTATCCAAAGCAATTTACAACATCTGAGATACAATTGGTTAAATTTCTTTCTCCAATTGGAGCACAGGTGGTTGAAGTGACATGTTCAGGGTCACGCAGTGTTAGTGGTGGGATTTGAACAAACAACCTCTGCGTTTGAAGTCCAAAGCCTTAACTACTGCCCCACACAGAATGGCTTTTTGGAATCTTCTAACTCCAAATTAGAGTCTAAATTGTCATGGGGCCATATACCATGCTGACGCTACAAGGACAAGACCCATCCTCCTACATTAGACAGAGCAGGTACATGACAAGAATGTAATGAACATATGGATTAATTACATAATTTGTCTCTCCTATTTATTCTCGCATTTTTCATTCTCCTTACCAGTGCAAATTTTGTCCACTTCAAGCATCATGGCTCCCCTATCCAGTGCCTGTCTCCGGAAAACCCCGCAGAAGGTGCAGTTGTTCTTCAAACCAACTTGCTTTACAATGGTGTCCATGGTCCAGCCATAAAGCTCCTCGTAAGAAACAATTTTCAGTGGCAATTCATATTGTTTTTGGTTGCGTTTCACAGTCTCCAAAGAGTCGTCCCTGTAACCAGTTATGCCTTCGTCAACAGAGAGCAGTATCAAATTCAAACCATAGTCATACCGCTCATTGAGAACCTTCATGACATGAGCCAGGACAGTAGAATCTTTGCCACCGGATGCCCCGATTCCGACTGTCTCCCCCCTGTTAAACAGCTTGGCAGAGAGAATGCTATGATGTACCTCCTCCTCAAACACCCAAAAAAAGCACTCCTTGCACAGCGAGTGTCCAGTCTTGGGGCGTTTCAGATGTGCTTTCTTGATTTCACAACGGTTACACAGAACAGGCATGCTGGTGTGCACAGGCTTAATTTTCTACTGTAAAAGAATAAAAAAAAAAAACAAAATCAAAATTCAACTACTGGCAAAATAAATGCAAAGCTGCCAGGATGCAACATGTAAAACAGAGGGTCCTAGTGTTGAAAACATTGGATTGTACTTGATGCAGTTACCTCTTCAGAACCTGCCTCTGACTCAACCAGTAAAGATTCCAATTGTAAAAATACAGTATATGGATAAAGTGGTGCTGTAGTGGGTCACTTTACCTTAAGCTATAGTGCTTTTGGGGTGGCAAATCAGCGTATGATTAGTAAAGGGCAGGTTCCAACATTAGTAACTCCTCCAGGGCACACATTTGTGTCCTCATGATCATCTTCCTACCTTATACTGCTGTTCCGTATTGTGCATTTCAGGGAAAAAAAACGGTTTTAGTCGTTGGATACAGAACACTAAAACATTTCACTTTCCTTCCTTTTCAAGACTGTAATAGGTTCATTAAACAGTTACAATGCATACTGATGGGAAAAAGAAATGCAGGACTTGAGGTCAGAGGAGAAGGCAGGCCAAAGCAGCTGCGTTTAAGGGTGGGGTCGTGTAGGAGGTGTGAGCAGAGGTTTTCGCCCCCAAGCAGTTGGGTCATTGTGTCTGCAGGCAGTTTCGGCAGCAATGTCACACCGATGGACCTCGAGCTGATTAGTTCCGGATTGTTCAATTAGACACCAAAGCAGCTTCCGAATGCTTTCCAGATAAACTGCGGGTCTAGTGGCTGAAAGAATTGGGACAAGCGGGACCCGCCACTTTCAATTTCCAAAATATGTCGCACTTCTTTCTTCAATTGGTACAATTTGATAGCCACCTCCATCATTTAAAAGTTCAATTCGACTCACTGACCAGACCGTAACACAACAACCCAAAACACACGAAGGTTTTCTAAATTTGAAATTGTCGTAATCTTTCAAAAGCTGAAAATAACTCCCCTAAACAATGTTTACTTTCAAATTAAAATGCTACCAATTTCTCCAGAATGTCGGCTGAAGAAACTTGACGTTAACAGACAAACGTTTGCTCACGGACTGAAAGAAAAAAACAACTGCTTACATCACGTGTCGAGTTTTTAAATCGATGTACTGTACCAGGTTGTGGCCGAAATACCACACTTCGTAGATTTCAAGTTTTATTTCACCTCCCTACTATGATTTTTTATTCTCGTAAACAAAAGTTACATTATAAGCCCATTACAAAAACACGACACACCACACCGTCGTTCTCACCGGTTTCTTCCAGAAATAACACGCTATAACCCCTTACGTTGGTCGACGGGAAATGTAGTCATTGGGCGTTAGTAAAGCGAATATCCGGATCCTAGAACGACTGTGTCCTTTAACAGGTTCTTTAAAGAAACTACGTTGGCCATAATACTATTCGAAGAACTCACAGGCAATCGTGTCAAGGAGCTTAAAGTGAACCACTCCGAATGAGGATAATGGGGGATATAGATGAAAGCTTGTGCACTTTAAAACATATTGACAGTTCATAAAATTCGCCATTGCAACAACCACGACCCATGTTTTTTCCCTTTGAAATCAAAAAGATAACATGGCACGAATCAGGTGAGTTACTTGTAATCCAGTATGCCGGTATTGTTAAGTCCCTAGAACTGACTCTTAGAACTGGTTCAGTCTGGCCAGTTGTTGGGTGGTTCTTTTTATATGTGGGCATTTTAATTTGTCAAGATTGACTTTATGAGCTTGCTTTGAGATTTCTATAATCCTGTTCCTACGCTTTTTTGATAAGTGCCGGGTAAGAGAGTTATCTAATATCTGATCTTAGATGTTAGCGACAGGACAGTGTATGTAAAGCAATATAGTTTTCAGGTAAGGTCCATGAAGAAATGAAGAAACAAACTAAAAAAAAAAAAAAAAATCACAAAATGTTAGCAAATTACAAAAATGAGGTCCTCTGAGCGCCCTCTAGTGGGGCAGAATGGGTTTGAATGCTTAGGAATGTTCGATCCATCGATGCTTTTAAAAGACTGCCTTATCTTTCAGGGCGGCACGGTAACGCAGTGATTTCCTCTCACAGTCCAAAGCCATGCAGGTTAGGTGCATTCGCGATCTTAAATTGTCCCTAGTGTGTGTGTGTGTGTGTCCCCTATCCGGGATTTGTTCCTGCCTTGCGCCCTGTGGTGGCTGGGATTGGCTCGAACAGACCGCCTTGTCCCTGTGTTAGGATGTAGTGGGTTGTATAATGACCGTCTGACTGTCGTATCTTTCAGTGGCCCGGTTTGTTGTTCACTATTTTACTAGAAAGGAAATGTTGTTATGCATGGGTCTTGACGGACACCCCTTTTGTGCATTGTGATGTCACATGATCTTACTTATTTTCCAGGTTTCCAATTTTCTTTCGTGGCGGCAGTCTCAACGCCTGGTACTCTTCCCAAGCTATCAGTTTTGTTCCAGCCTGTCCTCCGCTGGATTCTGCAGAAGTGAACAAGTTGCATGAGTTAGTCGGTCGGGCGAAAAAGTTATTTGTGATAACGGGTGCCGGGCTTTCCACGGAATCCGGAATTCCAGACTACCGCTCCGAAGGCGTCGGGCTTTACAGCAGGACCCAGAGACGTCCTATTGAACATGCCGAATTTCTGAGGAGCGCCTCTGCCCGACAGAGATACTGGGCACGGAACTTCGCGGGATGGCCACAGTTTTCATCCTATCAGCCAAATTCAGCCCATCTAGCCCTAAAAAACTGTGAGGTCCTGGGCAAACTACACTGGCTAGTGACCCAGAATGTGGATGCATTACATTCAAAGGCTGGCAGTCAGCGCCTGACGGAGCTGCACGGTTGTACGTACCGGTAAAGGCAGTTGATTTCTATTCAGATCATTTTCACCTGTGCGGTCGGAGTGGGTAGTTCACAATAAATAGGATTACAGTGAGTATCAACGTCTGCTTAAAATTAAAATATCGGATAGTATTAAATATTACAGCCTTTAAGAGGTACCAAGTAGCACTATCCACGTAAATTCGTCAATCATTTTCTACTTATAATACAAAATTAAGAATTAAAATTTCAAAGAGTCGCAACTTGTCAAGTTGGGCCGCAATAGTGGCGTGGTAGTGTGGCTAAGAGTTGGGACTTGAGACACGGAGGCTGTGGCTTCAAATCCCACCACTGACGCCGAGTGGCCATGAGTAGGTAACTTCCAGTTATGTAACCTTTATACCTCTAATGTTGTATTCTCCTAGGATTAATCAGAACCGGGTGAAGGTGGTGTTAATGTTCGAGTAAGCCCAGTTTAAAAACTTAAAATGACCTTATTACTCATAGAAATGTCAAGTATAACCAGTGGTGACAAACAAGACTTTTTCCTCATAATGCAGTGCCTGTTAAATATTTTTTTTTTCTCCCTTTACATTCAGTGTAGTCTGTCTGGGTTGTGGAGCTCAATTGTCTAGAAGACAGTTCCAAGATCAACTTCTACAGCTGAACCCTAGCTGGAATGAGAAGGCACAGGAGGTTGCTCCAGATGGAGATGTCCATTTAAGTGAAGAGCAGGTGAAGCATTTTCATGTTCCAGACTGCAATACATGTGGAGGAATCCTTAAGCCAGATGTCACATTTTTTGGCGATACAGTACAACGAGACAAAGTTAACTTCATTTTAGAGCGTCTGGCCGAGGCTGATGCAGTGCTAGTTGCTGGCTCATCTCTACAGGTACTGCTCCAGTAACAAAATATGACATATATATCAAAGACAATGTAAGATTTCGGCTCAGGTCTAGGAAGGTACTTCTATTCTTAAGGTTTGTGTTAACCTGCATACTTAGGAGATCCTCTCATATTGTACAAGAAGCAACAGGAATTTCTAAAAAAATTCTAAAAAGACAAATACATTTTTTTAAAAATAGATTGCAACTTTGAATGATTTGCTACTTGCTCGCTTGTCATTTAGTACAGTCTTAATTGTCTCCTTTCCTTTTCTAGGTTTATTCAGGATACAGGTTTCTCCTTGCTGCTAATGAGAGGAGGTTGCCAATTGCTATAGTTAACATTGGCCCCACCCGAGCAGACCACCTTGCCTGGATGAAGCTTAATGGCCGTTGTGGGGAAGTCCTTCCCTTCATATGGCCAGTATGAAGGAAAGTAACAGCTTTGTCTTCTCTGGGTCATAACACAGTAAGGTGCTAATGAAAAACCACATTTGTTAAATTTTACCATGCAAATCAACAAAAAAAAAAAAAAAACTTTGCTAATAAAGTAGTCTGTTTTGGCTATATTCTCCTCCCTAATTATCTGTTGACACAAAATACTGTATATTTTACAAATTCATTAACATAATGAAAAATAGGGAAGCTACCAATTGTAGTTCTTTACTTTTCATAAGAGAATAGCAAAATTAATGATCCCCTTAGATAAGGACATTAAAAAAAAAAAAGTGATTGAATTCATGTTACGACAAACGAAGGAAAGCGATTTCCCCCAGAGTGACTTTTGCTGTCTTTTTTGAGTTATACATTACTGGGTTTAGACACAAAAAGCTAAAAGGGATGTACTTACAAATAGAAATTTCTTGGTAGAGCACAGAGCTTTTTGAATTTTCTTCCTCTTATCCCATTGTTTTACTCTGCTTCCTCTTGTGGTCTTTATGTCTGAAATACTCAAAAAAAGTGTTTCTGCAGAAAAGGGTGGTGGGATTTTTATTTTTTGCAGTTACTATTTTATTTATTGTAGTGTAAGACTAAATAACGAAAAGGTCCGTATAACACAAAACTGAAATGTAAGGAGTGACACCTGCAGGGATCCTATCAGGCTTCAATGTCTTTGTGTGCTGCCAGACATATCAATAAGGTAACTGGAGGGAGGCAATTTTTAAGTCAATATTATTTCAGTTTATAATCTACTCTTAGTCATGCACCAATAGAGCTCAAGACACGCTTTTCTAAAAGTTTGATTTAACATTTTAATTAATGCATAAAAATTATACCACAATATAATGTTGCAATTTAAAAAAAAAGAACTGGTAGATTACAAAAATAAAAAATTCAAACTGCAAGAAGCAGAGGCAAGCAAAATGGAAATTAGAAAACCGTACTGTTGCTAGGTTTACTTTATGCCTTCAAATGTCTGCGGACCAATAAGCAAGTGGGCCCGGTCTCCATTTTATTTATTTCTTTTATTATGGCTTGAACTGCTAAGAGTTTCTTTGGCAAAACTTAACTTTGTATAAAAGACAGTATTAAAATTGAAATCATATTAAAATATTTACAATTAGTTGTCACTTTTAAAACCGATTGTCTTCATAAAAATAAATAATACGCAGTAATACTCTCTCCCTGTTGTGGATAAACTGTTAAGTGGCCAAACATACAGACTTTAAGAGCGACTAAGCCTGTTGAGGCACCCCATCACAATTGTAGCAGTGCTGCCATGAAGAACAAAGCAAAAGGTTTACACAGCATTTTAAAAAGGATGATACATTCTGATAGACTCTATGAATGTGCAGCTTTGTTTCCTAGCACTTATGGGGTCCCAGGGGGTGTTGCAAATCCCAAGTTGCTGCTGCAGCTGTCATCTCCATCACTGTCAGGGGAGTGCGGCACAGTCTCTCCAAAAGGACTCCTCACATTTTGAAATTTTGTAAGCAGAGCTGTGTTGAATGCTGAAGTTGGGGAGTTCTCCACAGTCTCCTTTACAGAGGGCTTTTTTGGAGTGTTCACTGGGGTTCCACCTGGAGATCTAAAGTAATTAATACAGTTTTATATAAAAGTTATCTCAAATCTGCAATAAAGGTGGGGAAAAAAAACACATTCCCACCAAGTACAGAAAAGAGTTAGTAGTTCTATCCTTCCAATAAAATAATAATAAAAATAAGCAGCATTTATAGAGTGCCTTTTATAAACCCAAGGTCACTTTACAAACGGATTAAAAAAAAAAAAAAAAATCACACAGAAGGCAAAAGTTCATAGAGGAGTAAAGTTTTGACTTGAGATTTAAAGGTGGAAAAAGAGGAGCAATCTCAGAGAGACTGAGGGAGAGAGTTCCAGAGTTCAGTGGCCATAACACTGAAGGAGATGCCTTCCCAGGTTGGAGAGTCTGGTGTGTGGGACAGTAAGGAGATACAATGTAGGATTTATTATATATTGGAAAGAAGATGCCTTATCTACACTGTCATCATACTCTTTGCCCAATAATTACATTGTATTCAATTTAAATTCAGATCCAACAATAATTATGCTAAAATACTGTACAGATGTATGCATAAGCAGTTTCATGAAGTGTCATGCAAAATATTAATTTTCTTCTAGCCATGTAAAGCACACCAGGTTTCTTATTGCTTCTTGCTGCAATTATAGCCAGCTACAGGAAGATTACAATGTAAAATGCAAAACAGTAAAAAAAAAAATGATTTTCCCCATTTCATGTACCTGTTAATTCCAGTGGCCTTGAGCCTTTTCAAAGGATTTGTAGCAAGGAGCTCACTATGAATTGTGACATGGCATCTTTCTTGAGTGCATTCTGCTGGAATAGTTCTCTCTTCCTTACTGTTCAAAATAAGGAGTTTAACTAACAGAATTCACTTTTTTTAACAAGATAAAGAAAACACTGGCCGAATGTTTACTCATTCTTACCTCTTTGTCTGTTGCTTTAGCCTTGATAGTCCATAACTGTCCAGTAAATCAGGAGTGGAAAGCATCTGAATATTGGTCTAATGCAAGTATTAAGATGGTTAACAAAAGCAAAAAAAAAAAAAAAAAAGCCACTAGATTGGAATATCTCACTATATTCATCCATCTGTTTTTGGTCTTAAGAATGATGCAGTTTATTTCTGATTTTTAAAATATTTATTGTATACATTTTCACAGACCTGAACTGTCTTATGTTGGCACCAAGAGTATACACAACTACTGTTCACAATCCAACAGTTATACTTCAAGTATAACATTCCTCCAAATATCTTATTCTTTTTAATATTGTATAAAAAGGCCACAAAGTGACCATTTTCCCCCAGGAGTATAGGTAGTGTGCTGGTCAAGAGGTTTGACTAAATTCATATAGCATTGACTTATTGATGTTTGGCTTACATCTACTTCATTAACAACAAAAATAAGCATAACAGCATCTACCAGGTAATGCTGATCTAGATGAAACTAAGGCAGCTGCACTCAGCAGCCATGCTTTAAAGTCAGAGCATATCAAGTGAAGTCTCATCATATGAAACTCTCCTCAGGGATTTCTGTCATCACCCCGAAAAACCAAAAGATCAATATCATCAGTTTTAAAAAACTTCTGTGCTGTAGCTCAGATACACCACTAAGCTCCAGTCCTAATTCCAGACAATACACTACTTAAGACATACCAATTTAAGTACATTATAAGTATGCATACTTGCATGCATACATATCCACTGTGAATAATCTGGAAGTAACAAATAAGCATGGGCTATTTTAAGGTCTTCAGCACCTTTTTGAAATTACATAATCTATTGAAAGCATGAAGTTATCCCACACCAAATACCTCTGTGGGGAAAACCAATTTCCCCTTATAGTTAACTGGTTACTCCACCTTTAGCTGCAATGACTAAGGACAAGCACTTTGTTAATTCAGTATCTGTCTTGCACACTGCAGTGGAGGCCTTTTAGGCCACAGACAGACAGAGAGACATGACTTTACAGAAACTCTTCCTTATAGAACTGCTTTAGGTCCTGCCACAACAAGTCTAGTGGATTTAGGTCTGGATTTTTACTTTGTCAGTCAAATCATTCATTTTGCTTCTTTTCAGTTAAGTGTAAGCTTGGCACAAGACACACTAACCTTTCTGAAATTTGTGTGATCTTTCAGTGGGGTGTACACAGTAGATGGAGGTAGAGGAGGGGGTGGAGGTGGTGAAGGAGGTGCTATCGGCAGTTTTTGATGATGCACATTTTCCCTCGAAGCTTCAGCCTTTTCTCTTCTTTCAGCCACACGTATAGATTTTCTTTTAGCCGAGCATTTGGCCTCTTGTGCAATAAAAAATAATAATAAAAAAAAAAATATATATAAAACCATAAATAAAGGTACTATGCTCAAAGTCAACTAAAAATCATACTAAGAAAGAACTGCACATGTAAAAACATACACATTACCTAAACAATCTTGTAGTGCTAAATGTTTGATTGTTAAACAGATTTATTGTTTTCTTAAACATTTGATCCTCATGATTTTTCTACTATAAATGAGAAAGTACAACCCTTTTTACCTAATGGCCTACTTAGAATATACTAAGAGCTCTGTCAGTTCCCTGCATTAGCGTGTAGCTTATGGTTATAGATTTACAAGGCCTCTATTGTCACATGCATGAAGTTCTGTGAAGCTGTTACTTGTATGTGCTAGTCTACATGTAATATGTCACCTGTCTCTCCAGCACCATAATCAAAGAGCAGAAATACCTTACCTTGAAATTACAAGGATTTTTGTACAGGCAGCAGTTAAATGCTATAAAAAAAACAGTCAACATTTCCTTTAATCTAAACAATTATACTGGATATTAAAATAGTAACCTAATGACGTTTTTTGTTAAGATAGAACATCAAAAACTGGCAAAAATAAGCTTAACAGATCTCTTATTATAAAAATAATTCAGACCTGCTAACTGAAGACCAGGATTCTGAAATCTTACTTAGATCAGCACCGGTTTGTTCCTTGGAGCTACCAAAGCTTACCTTTTGCATAACAATACACTTTCTTCATGTCCTCTTTTAGATGACCCACTCTCTCTCTCAGCTCTTTAGATCCCACAGCATTGCAACGGTTCAGCTGACCTTCAACCGCCAGGAAAAATTTTGCCTGTATAAACACAAGAAAGCACTTGGATATTTAATGTCTGCATTTGCCTCTAAATTACATACAGTGGTTTACCTCCCACACCTAAAAAAAGCCTTGAGTGTGAAATTAAACAACAAGTCTGACTTAGACTGGTGTGTGTGAGCACAGGTGTACAGTATTTAGAGTCCTTCAATTTTCACATTTTGTTATTTGTAATCTAATATAACAACAAATACATTTTTCCCTTTCAAACAACACTCAAAACACCAGATTGATGAAGCAAAAACAGAAAACTAAAACAGGTGAACTATCACACTGACAAAATTGTATTCAGACCCTTTGATATGACATTTGACATTTGGCTCAGGTATGTCTCATTTTATTGATCACTGTTGAGATGTATCTGCACCTTGTTTGGAATCCACCTGTGGTATATCGAATTGATTGGGTCCAATCTGGAAAGGCACACACCTGCCTATAGAAGGTCCCACAGTTGGCAACATATGTCAGAGCAAACTCAAGCCATAAGGTTGAAGGAATTCCATGCAGAGCTTAGCTACAGGATTGTGTCAGGGCAGAGATCTGCAATATGTTTGGAATAATCACAACTTTTCACAGTGCTAGCTTATTGGCCAAACTGAGTAACCAGAGTAGAAGGGACCTGGTAACACAGTTGATCTGTGTCTCAAGTCTAATCATCACGTCTAGAGGAAACCAGGTTCCACTCATCATGTGAAATACCATTTCAACAGTGAAGCATGGTTTTGGCAGCATCATGCTGTGGGGTTCTTTTTCCAGCAGCAGGGACAGAGACTAGTCGGGGTTTATGGAAAGCTGAATGGAGCAAATTTACACAGAGGTTCTTAAGGAAAACTTGCTCCAGAGCACTCTGGACTTCATACTGAGAAGAAGGTTCACCTTCCAATAGGTGAAAAGCACAAAGCAAAGACAACACATGAGAGGCTTAGGAACAACTCTGGGAATATTCTTGAGTGGCTCATCCAGAGCCTAGACATGAATCCAAACAAACATCTCTAGAGAGACTTGATAATACCTGACCATCGAGAGTCTCTCATCCAATTTGACAGAGCTAGAGAGATCAGTAGAGAAAGCCATAATCATTGCCAAAGCGCTATAAAAATAAATTTTATTATTATTAAAAGTGGTTTAAAAAAAATCAATTTAATCAATTGGCAAGTTTTTTTTTTTTTTTTTTTTTTTTTTAAGTTGTGTTTTTCATTCTGGGGCATTGAATGTTGCTTATTGAGGTTAAAAAAATAAATTTGTTATTTTAGTACAAGACTAAAAAATACAGTGTGTAAAAAGTCAAGGAGTTTGAAAGTTTTCTGAAGGCACTGTATGTTTTTCTGAACTGAAAGATCCATACGACTATCAGTCGCATTACCTTCTCTAATTCATCCTTTATATATTCTTGATTTACAACTAACTACTACCAAAGGCATACTCAGTTAAGGTCCAAGGACCCTTACTCCACTTCCAAGAAAACAAAGTTGTTCATCACAAATATCAGCAGCTAAACAGAGTTATGTGGAACTCTAGAGTTCTCAGGATGGACAGAACACAGCCTATTCCAAACTTTAAATTTATCATTCCTTGTTGAAATCCTCCTTTTATTCTGGCAACATTCCTTGATATATGAAAATGGCAGGGTCTGTAAAAAAATATTGAGATCGGTATCATATTCATGTTTATGTAGTACTTACGCAGGCTATAATGATAGATGCAGACCGAGTTACATTAAATTTTCTTGCATTTAAGTATGTTTTCTACTTAAAAAGAAACATTCTAACGTATAATTCAGCCATTTTCTAACATGTTTAGTCCTGAACAGGGTGGCGGGGGGTGTTAGGACCTATTCCAGATATCATAGGGCACAAGGCAGGAACAAATCCTGGACAAGGCACCAGTCCATAACAGGGTGAACATTAACACACACACACCCCGGCCAATTTTGTTTCGCAAACCTGCATGCTTTTGGGCCATGGGAGGAAACCCATGCAAACTCCATGCAACGAGTACCAGGGATGTGAACACTGGTCTCCTTCCTGTGAGAAGGCAACGCTACCACTGTGACACCCACTAATTTATAATTTTTTCTTTTAAATGAAATAAAATAAAAAAAAATTTAACAGACCACAAGTTACTAACTCTACATGATGAATGTTTTCAATTAAAACTTGAGCTTGGAGTGAACATAAAGTGATGATGTAGGATGCAAGAATAATGTAACCAAGCACAGCCATATGATGGAGGTGCAAACAATGCAGAAAACAACAAAACACTTCAGAAAAACCTTCAGTAATCAGATGGTTTATAGTTATGAAGACAGCGTATCTCTTTACAAAAATCTACAAAGGAAATTCAGACTTTATTTTATTACAGAAAAACCAGGTATATATACACAACACGCTAGGGTAGTTTGGTAAGTGCCTCCACACATCACTAGCCAAGTATCAACTAGATAGAAAAACTGTACATGTTATTATGATTGCCAATTTGCCTTTTTTTTTTTTTAACAAGTGATCTAGAAGTGTAATCAAGGTTCGAAACTTTGTAAAACTGTTGGCTGATGTGGTGCACTCATGTTACTCATTTTGTCATTTTTTTGTTTCAAAAGGATAACCGTTTGCAACGAACAGACTAAAATGGAAGTACAATGAGTACAGTTATAAGATGCCTCTGCGGGGTGCTTCATCGTTAACACTGTTTAGAGTGAGGGCATGCTGGGTACATCAAGGAGTCAATTATAACTGAACGCTGGTTTATTAAACACTGTAGAAAAAACATTCACACTCCTTCATCCAAACACAAGCTGGGTTGAAAAAATTGACAGATTAAGCCACGGAGTTCAACAAAACAAAAAACTGCCTACGATGAGGAAACCTGTTGACTAAAATCAAAGTAAAAATGCAGACCTTCATGGGACTGAGTCCTAAAAATGTGCGATAAATCAGATTTTACTTTTGTGTAATGCATTTCAAGTTTAAGATACAATTCATTCTAAAGCATCTATTCTAATGTATTATCAAATGGTCGGATTTTTTTAATTGCTAACAAAATGGCAGGGGTCCTAGAATTTTAGTTTGCTTATACCTCAATATATTTTTTTGTTACCATAAGAATAAAAAAGCAAAAATCTATATAAAAATAAAAAACTGTGTGCCTTGGAAAGCAAAAAGCTGTTTTCTTACCTTTAAGCAATTGCCAGCTCCAGACTTTTCCAACTCATCTTGCTTCCTTCTTCGTATAACTCTCTCATACAGCTCAGGGTTCTCGTCCATGGTGTGAAACAGGTCTATCAAGGCCTGCTCTGTGTAGGTCAAAGTCTGGTCTTCAAATTCATCCTCTGTGAGCTGCTTACAAAAAGTCTTGAGCATTGGACACTCCTTATCAAATTCTTCCATTGTCTCCATGAAGACAAATTAGCTAGATGAACAATAAAAAAAATTACTAATGTAGAATATTGAACATGTACTGAAAAGGCTGGTAGACCGATGTTTCATAAACCACCACTACAAAACACGCTCCTATTAGTGCACCGGATAGGATTACACATGATAGGATGCATTAATGACAACTACAACACAAAAAAAATAATGAACAAACATTATAAAAGAAGTTCCAAGCACAGATAATAATAATACTACTACATTTTACTTATTTGTAGGCGCCTTTCTAAACACTCAAGGACACTGAACATATGATAAAACACACATTATAAACAAAACTAAAATACAAAAATAAAATCAAACAGAGAAATTGTAATCAAAGAAAAAAAGCAATCTTAAACACATGAGTTTTAAGTTTAGATTTGAAAAGTGAAAATGATTCAATTTTTCTAAGCTCAGACGGTAGAGAGTTCCAGAGCTGGGGAGCAGAGCAACTGAATGCTCTGCTCCCCACAATGGTAAGACGGACGAAGGGGACAGTCAAGTGGATGGAGAAAGAGGATTTAAGGGTACAGGAGGGAATGGCAACATGGAGGAAGTCAGACAGATATGGAGTGGCAAGGTTGTGGGTAGCGTTAAATTTTGAATTGAATGCGGAACTTAAGTGGAAGCCAGTGAAGCTGCTGCAAAACGGGAGTGATATGGTGAATAGTCGGGGTTATAGTAATGATGTGTGCCGCTGAATTCTGGACCAGTTGAAGCTTATAAAGAGATCTGCGAGAAAGACCAAAGAAAAGGAAATTGCAATAATGCAGACGAGAAGTGACAAGTCTATGAACAAGGACAGCAGTGGTGTGGGGAATGAGGGAAGGGTGAATACAATTAAAATTATGCAAGAGGAAATATGCAGACCGGGAGATGTTATGATGTGGGACTGAGAGGATAAAGTACTGTCAAGGATGACACCCAGACTCTTAACCTGTGGGGAAGGGGAGACAGAGGAATTATCAATAACAAAGGAAAAATTATCAGTTTTGGATAATGTTGATTTTGTACCAATGAGGAGAACCTCAGTTTTGTCACTATATAATTTAAGAACATTTGAAGAAAGCAAGGATTTGATTTCTGCTATGCAATCAATAAGCAAGGAGTATGGAAAGGAAACAGTAGCTTTGCTAGTGAGATAGAGCTGGGTATCATCAGCATAACAGTGGAAGCTAATGTTATATTTACGAAAAATATTACCAAGGGGAAGTTGGTAAATAATGAAAAGGAGGGGCCCCAGTACAAAGCCCTGGGGCACACCTGAAGTAACAGCGGTGGGTTAGGATGTGAAAGTTTTAAGGTGAACAAACTGAGTGCGGCCTGAGAGGCAGGATCTGAACCAATCTAGTGGAGTGAGGGTAATGATCTGTACAATATGTTTTGCGAGTTTCATATTTAAATGTGTTCCAAGTTTTCCAATAATTTTTAGCATACTGATTTTTGTTTTTAATTCATACCACAAAAAGAATATCATCTGGTATACTTTTTCAAACAGTTTATCACCCACTTCTGTATGATTGTTTCAAGCAGTGTTTAACCATTTTTGAACTGATATATTCATTGAGGGCATGCTGATCACCAAGTGCCCACCACTTCTGTGACCCATATAGCCTTTCCAGGGTCAGTCTGAAACACCAACGCTGAGACAATATTTAAAGTTTCTACTTCCAAGATAAGAATGTATTGGGGATTAAGCACAACACAAAGTTAGGTGACAAACTCAATTGATGTAGTTTGGACATATTAGACCTTTCAAATAAAACTTAAAGATTCTGTTATGGGACTACTGATTTTTAGGAAGTGTTGTCCAGTTCACTAAGATAGAGAGGAGATGAGATACCCAGGAGACCCAGCTGGAATTTGCACCAGTGAAGTAGTTATCTTTGAGGCAACTGATTAAGAATATGAAAGCACACCATCTAATCTGACTGTGTAGCTCAGATTAAGAGATTTCAGTATTCACCTTAGGAATGTCAGAGACATACCTGCCCGATTTAACCCAAGCAGTGAAATCATGTTGGATTTCTGCGTTAGTCACCGATTGTTCATAAAAAAAAAACAAAAAAAAAACAAAAAAAACCTAGGCTGAATACATTTCATTAAGATACTGTGCATGAAATGCCGATTATTAAGACAATAACAGCATCCTCTGATTTGACGTTTTATGTTCCATACACTCAGACGGAACCCTGTGATGAGCCACTTTAGATAATTAGGATATCAGCTGAAACAACAACTGGGTGGCCTTCACTTTTAAATGGGCAGTGAGGGATTCCTAGTAACACCTGACAGATGCATCACATTTGGAAGAGCTTCTTGCACATCTTGATGAATGTCATGGACATGAATTCTGAACTGACCACTGTTCAACACCTTATTAGTGCTAGCAACAACAAAGAGCCACTGGTAGATCAGTTTTAGTTCTTGACATAGCAGTAACTTGACAGCCTACTCGGTGGACACCACCTGCGACAGGAACTATAAAGTCTTATGTAATATTAGCAGAGAGGTTTCTTCATTTGATTGAGGGACAGTAGCACAATATGGTGAAGACCCATTAGATGAAGTAAAGACACAGTGTGTGCTTTTCACGAATATTTAAATAGGAAGGGCAGGAAAGACATTAACCAGGTAATTTTCAGCAAATGCAAGGAAAAAAAACAAACCATTAATCGTGAGCATGTTGAATCGGTGGATACATCTTCCAATAAGGGAGTAGTGCCAAAAATACCTTTGGAGAATGGCCTGTTTTCTGCAGAAATGGTCATTGCAATGGTCGAGAAGCATAGTAAAGCCATGACAGTGGTGGTGGAGAAGGAGGATGTCACTTGACCAAAAATGCTGTAAGTACTGTATATTACTGGGAGGTCTTTATTAACAAGTTTAATCAATAAAATGTGGAAGGCAACTGTAGTACTTTGGAATTGGGGGAGTAATACACCAAAATGGACTTCAACAGTCCCGGTGAGGAGCTGGAAGTCATGTGTAGGAAAAGGGTGGTTTGGTTCGCATAGCTGTATCTTCTACCACATCAGTCTTTACCAGAAGCAGCAGACTGAAAGCTAGTAGTCTCAAATTAACTAATATTCAAATGGTCCACGACATTCAGTAACACACACACACATACACACTTTTACTTACACCAGCATGCAGTTTTTTTCATAGCAATGAAACTCCTATATACCATATATGAGCACATAAACTTGAACATATTCACATGCACTAACTAGATTGCACAGAGCAATGATTTCAGTGAACATGGTCAGAAAGCTAAATCAAACTGAGAAAAGGCAAATATTCAACACGTGGACAATAGGTTGTGGGGAATGGGGGGGCCACGACGGAAAGCAATAAGGCACTATATGAAAGATAGATAGAGAGATAGAGATAGATAGATACTTTATTAATCCCAAGGGGAAATTCACATAATCCAGCAGCAGTATACTGATACAAAGAAACAATATTAAATTAAATAGTAATAAAAATGAAAAGAATTAAAATAAAATTAATGTTCGCATTTACTCCCGGGTGGAATTGAAGAGTCGCATAGTGTGGGGGAGGAACGATCTCTTTAGTCTGTCAGTGGAGCAGGACAGTGACAAAAGTCTGTCACTGAAGCTACTCCTCTGTCTGGAGATGACACTGTTAAGTGGATGCATTAGTCAAGCATTCTGTATAAATATCCAATGATGGTAACCAAGGTAGTGGTTTACTGTTTGTGAGCAATCACTCAATAATCCAGTAAACAAAATAAAATGTACAAAGAGATTATCACTGATGATACCACTCAGTCCCACCTATCTGCCCTCAGACCCCAGCAACAGTTGCATCTCCATATATTCTCTCTGAAGCAGAATTTTATTTATCCTCCATTACTTAACCTACCTACAAAATTTTAATGAATGAAAGAAAGTGTAAGACCTCCTTCATGAGGTATAAGTACACAATTAACAATGATAGTTGTGTCAAATATGAAAACACATACTGTACATTCAATTTTAAATAGAAATATGTAATTTTTTCACTCTCTGGCATAGGTCTATCTAGGGGCCAAATCCCTAGTAAAGAATCGAAAAAGAGCATAACATTCGTAATCACCGACCTCTAAAACGACAAACCCCTGCTTATGTGTGAAATGTAACATTTTAACCTTCTGGGAGTGGCTCTTAAAGGTTCAGGACCTCCGTTAAAGAATCAAATATCCAAAATATTATATGCCTGACTAACAATATCGAAACAACATAAAACGACACTCTACGTTTCTACATTACTGATCTCTATTTCGCCAAGGTTTTGTGAAAAGGAGTCACTTTGACTCCTCATATCCCATTGGTTGGTAATACGGCAAACACAACCTATTGGCTTAAAATGTATCATAAGGATACAACTTCCTGCACAAAATTAATTCCAAAATGGCCTAAAATTAGGGCTTGTTTGGGTCTAAAGGAACAAAAATTGAGAGAAATCCCATTAAGCTCGATGCCTTGCATGGCTGGACATCAAGATCAATCTAACACTTTATCGTATGTGGGGGTTTTGCATTACAGGTGCAGCGGAACAAACTCAACGAATTTCACAATGTCCATAAGTAATTCTTATGAATACAATAAATATTATATTATTACACACAATAAAACCCCCAAACACACGAATGTCTAAAAAAGAAGAAAAAAACATCTGACTTGGCAGTTACACTGAGAATGCCATCGAGCCAAAACATAGGCGTTTTGCCGTTAGTATAAGGGACACCCAAGAGCAGCTGACTTGTTGATGCAAGAGGAAGAAAGAAGTTAAGAAACAAAATGCAAAACATGCTCGACCATTAAACCAAAGAGAAAGCATAGAAATGTTCTTACCTCCTGCTGGGGAAGGATGAACCGCAGATCCAAGAGCTTTTCCCAACTCCAACACGACGAAAGTCTGGGACGTCCTTCTCCAAATCCAGCGGTCCAAAAAAATCAAATGCCTACCGGAAACAGACGCCATCCAATCAGGACGTGCAACCGCTTTGGCACGTGACCGGCGGACTCGGCCTCTCCTACTTGCCGCTACGGCACCGAACGAGCAAGAAGGGAGGTGAGAGTTCGTCTGAAACTTTCGTCTGGTTTATTTGTTTGCTAGCGCGTTGCGCTTATTGTAGTTCTTGTTTATAACGTGAACGATATGAGGAACATGTGATAAATGACGAAAACATCTGCGGACCGGCTGCTTTACAAGAGTTTTGACGCACGCCCGTTGGTGGAGCGCGGTAAATGCGACGCAGAGGCTGCTGGTCAATGTAGTCTTTGGTCGTTTTATTTTTTGTAGACGTGCCGATGTGAAGCACAGCACACGTGTGGTGAGAGCTGCGCAGCTCGACTGCGTGCGGGTACAGCGCCCCTGTCTCGCGAGCAAAGTGGCAGCAGGTAAAGGAGTTGTAAATAACTTTATCCGCCGAGTAAAGTCCGATAAAGATGTTTGCACGATGCATGGCATTGCAGCTTCTGGGGAAGGGTTTAGACATTAACATGCCCAACTGAGGCGGCGTTTGTTGTGGCTTCGCGCGCCTCGTGTTTGCGTTGTGGATGTTTGTACTTTGTGTAGCTTCGAGGTGCGCAGGCGCTTTCTCGAGTGCATCAAGAGCCGCGACGTTTTATCGCAGCGATGCGTTTTTAGCCAATTAAAAAAACAATATATATATATATATAATCGAATACATGTACCTATAGTTTGCCTCTGTCGGAGTTTTCTGGCTATGTGCGAGATGTTTTTTTCTGTCTTTGAAAGCGTTTCTTTGTACAAGTGTTTTACTCGAAGATAAATGGCATAACATAATACTGTACTGTAAAGACTGTATTTTTCCAGAGTGTATGTGATAAATTGTTTGGAAAACACGACTGGAGGTCCAAAAAATAACAGAAAAACAAAGCCAGTAATGAACGAATTCCTCTAATACGCGTCTGGTTAAGGGAATATCGAACCGTCGATAGTAAAGCCTGCAAACATGCTATTGTACTTTACCGATCCCCTTCAAACAGGGAACGATATTCATTTCTCAGGAAAAACAATTCACTTAAGATTAGGGCTTAATTTAAAGCGAGGGAAGAGGGATACGAGTCAAAGATGGGATCAGAGGAGAACCCTTTCAGCACTCCGTGGTACTCTTTTTAAGTGGGTAGGCGGAGTAAATGTGAATGATTATTGGACAAGTATGACCAGTACTGCGTAGCATTTGTAATGATGGGGTGGCTATGGTGGGTTCAAATCTCGGTCTCGGCGAGATTGCACATACCCCCCATGTTTCCCTAACGTCGTTTCTCCAAACGTTGAGACGCGCTGGTTAGGTTGATTGGTGTCTCCTATAACACAGCGCGTTTCATACAGTCGACTGACTCCAGGCTTCCCCGACCCTCCCCACTCGGTTCAAAGAGTTTCCACACAACACCCTACAGGTTCTGCCAAAAAAAAAAAAAACTGCCTTGGTGCACAAAAAATATAAATTAATGGTTTCGTTTATTTAAAAAAAAATTAAGCGATCACTATATGCGCTCTTATCACATCCAGATTTTGAGAGATGAAAGTTTAGAATGAAAAAAAAATTAGGGGTAATAATTATTTTTAAAACAATTACATGTGTTTAAAAAAAAAACACAAAAAGTAGCCTTTTTTCCCTTCTCATAGATCTTTGAAGGTGTTGCAGGTCTTGGCAGATGAACATGGGTGCCTTCCACCACAATATCCTGGTGGAATCTCCTCCGATGTTCTGGGTTTGGGTTACAATTGATATTCTTTTATTTTGGGATGTTTTCACATCAACTAACATTAAGAACAAAGAGGGTTTTCAGTTTTAGCCCCAAATATACTTAGGTTTCAAAAACAGTTTTTACTTCAAAATACAGTATATTTCATATAATATTCTGGGCATAAAAAATACTTATGCTATAAAACAATATTAGTATATTTAAGTTTTTTTTTTTAACCGAATCCAATATCTTACAGAAACAGTTTGTGGCAGAACAATTCCAAATACAGAAGTGGATTCAGTACACCTGAATCTATAAGTACACCAGTTATTTCTGTGTGTGGGAGGATTTTGGTGCAGATCAATGTAACTGAGAATCGTGACACCTATGTAATGAAGGGGTATGTACTTGACTGGAAAGTCCATTATTGTAACAAGCTTTTTTAATAAGAGACAATGCTTTGTTACCAGGGTTTACTCTGTAATTGTCTGTGGTCCCATGGCCCTGAGTGGGATTCCACAATACTTGATGGATCAGTGAGTGGACCCATTGCAGAACTAAAGACTAATTGGTCTTAATTTTTTTTGAATGTCTGTCAATGGACAGATTTCTCAGAGTCTTTTTGGAATGTTTTTCCACATATTTGTAGTAGTCGATCCATTTTTGAATACATGTTAAATGTAAATGTTTTCTTTTTTTAATTTTCATTTTTTGCAAGTGTCTGAATTTTCTGTGTTTAGTAACTGGTGACAAAGTACTGTGAAAAACTCTCTATACATGTGTCACATACTCAGACCTGAAGTGAACATTACTTTTATTTATATTTTTGTTTAGCTGTCTCACCTGTTAGTTTATCAAATACTTGCTTATTTTCTGGAAGACCGAATCAACTAGTGCAGTTTTGCTCAGTTAATTAGTAGATAGGACTCGCTATATTAACATTAAGGCTATAATGCCTGCCATTTTTTGAGCCTTATTGGCAGAGTAATATAGAACTGCGTACAAGTAACAATCACAGTAACATGCATTTTCCAGCCACAAATGCAAATTTATATTTAGCACTAGCCAAAGTACCCAGCATTGACCGGGTATAAATACAGTTGAAAACAATGCTTTTTGGAAATTCAACATGGCTAAAACAACCCACAGTGAGATAGGAATACTGTTACACAAAAGCTATAATCCTGCAGGACAAAACCAAATTAATTGAAAAGTGTATGTACCAGTTGTCTTAGGTGAGATTCTGCTTTGGCCATTACAAAATTTTGTTCATAGTGATTAAAATATTGTCGCCCTTGTGCAGCCTGATGAGAATTGGACAAATGGCAATACACATGTAAGATTTTGTGAAAATCGGTTAATTTGTTTTTGTGTGATTAGTAGACACACATACATACATTTAAATGAAAACTCTTAAGATTTTATTTCTATAGCTGTAGTGCAACATACAAGACATGCTCAAATCACAAGAAATAGATTTTTTCTAGGGAACCCAGAGTGCTAGCCAAATTTTAAGATATCCCCAAGGGCTTTTGTAGTTCTCTCCAGATGAGGGACTATTGTAATTTGAATGTGGTGATGTTTTTAAGTTGGCATGAGATTTTCTTTTATTTGTCTTTCCGTTGATTTCACCAAAACGTTTGAGGCCCTCTGAATTATGTAGATTCTTTAATATTACACATGTTTTTCATATTTGCAGGTAGAGAAGATGGATCTTGGCATTAAGACAAAAAATGGTGTTATGCAGAGGGCTTCGTCTTTATTCCAGCACTCTAGACCACATCACTCCTTTAATTTTTCAAAGACAAAATCTCAGTTCACGGAATGCATTTGTGTGTGTGAAGACTGTGGTAAGAACATCAGAGGACTGGCAGAGTATGCCAAACATAGGAGACGAGTGCATGGGGTCCATAAACCTTACACATGTTCATTTTGTCCAATGACCTTTGCGCTTTATTCCAGCTTGCAGGTCCATAATCAGACACATGTAGCTCAACAGGCACAGATAGAGAAACAGAATCGGGCCAACAGAAAGGAAAAACTGAGAGCAGGCACTCAAAACCAGAGTTTTGGCTCCACTGAAAATGTAGCCCCCTGCCCAACTTTAAGCAATACAATTAAAGAGAAGAAGTATGCTTGTTCTTCCTGTGGGAAAGCATTCTACAAAGCCTATCACCTCCAGAGACACAAAGAAGTTCACTTAGTCATGAAGCCTTTCACTTGTCTGGACTGTGGGAGATGCTTTAGAAGAGCAAGTCATATGCAGATCCACCAGCATCAGCATATAAGACAGAACCTGTACTGCTGTACCTCCTGTGGTAAGGCTTTTTCTAAGAAAGATGGGCTGCTCTTTCACCAGCAGTCTTCTTGTAATCCTGCTGTGGAAAAAGAAGTGCCACAGTCTGAATTTGCTCACAAGTGTTCTTGCTGCTCGGAAAGCTTCATGTCTGTTTCTCAGTTAAAGGTTCACCAACGCCGATGCCACACCCTGGAGGAAATAGAAGGTGCAGAAGTAATGGCACGTGAGAGAAAATTTGCTTGTTTGCAGTGTGAAAAGGCCTTTAGTTATGCTTCAGGCCTTTCTCACCACAAGAGGATTCACCACAGCACTGTGAAGAGGAATGGTGTTCAGGTGCTACAGCGTTACGGTTGGTTTTACTGCACATTATGTGATAAGTCTTTTCGGCATGCCTCAGGCCTCGCTCACCATAAGCGATTCAAACACCGCAATCAGGTTGAGACAAATAACCCCAAGCCCCTGCAGAGGAAACAATTCTCTTGTCAGATTTGCCACAGTATCTTTTGGCATGCAGAAGACCTCTTGGATCACAAGAAGCTGCACCACAGTCAAACCACACCCAAAGATGATGCTTCTTTAGAAAATGGAAGCAGGTACCCTTGTCCATTTTGTGATCGTGTATTTCGTCATTCTTCCACACTTTCCCACCACAAGCAACTCCATGCAGAAATGAAAGGCCCGTTCCGGTGCAGTGTTTGTACCAACTGCATTGGCCATTCTGGCTTACTGCGGCTTAGGTTGCAAATGCGCAAGGCCAATGGTAACCTCACCTACCACTGCTTGGTGTGCAGCCGGACTTTCTGTATCATAAAAAAATTCATTAAGCACTGTGAGAGGCATCTTCAGCAGAACAGAAATGATGAGAAACCAGACATCCAATGTCCACTGGATTAAACTAAGATCATTTCACAAAGCGTTATGAAGTGACAGGTTTTGGATTATGGGCATAAAGCAGATAAACAGCAGACTGCTTTTTGTTTGCAGTGAGCTTTATTAAATGGAATAGTAGTACTCTAGGATGAGGTGAAATGGGAGGACTCCTCCAATATCTGTCCCCGAGAGCCATGTTGTGTGTGGGTCTTCATTGCAGGCAGTCTAAGTTGATGCTGATTTTAAGTTTATAATTTAATGCTTTGGTATAAGCGTCACTATTTTTCTGCTTCAACAGACATTTTGAATTCTGAAAGACAAAACATTGAATATTTTTGCATGTCTAGATGGTTTAGGGAATGTGAATTGAGCTGTTATGAGTTCACAGCCTAAAGATTTAAGGAAAATGTGTTATTTTTGCATTGCAGAAAAAGGGATAATACTGTTAATTACACTGTGTCCTGTTCTTTCTGATATTTTCAAAGTCTTTCAGGAAACAAACATGAACAAGATCATTCAAAACAGCCGTTCACCACTGCCCTAAGTTCCAGTACCCTTCTTGCTGACTTTAACATTTTGGTTCCTTTTGATTCCAAATTTAGTTTTAAAAAAGAAAATGTGATTGAGCAGATGTTTTGCTTGGATTGACTTCACAGTGAGAGAGAGGTTGTTATATAACCCTGTTACCCTTTGGGTTAGAGGGTCCCAAAGTCAGTCCAGGGGACCCCATTTGGCTGCAGTTTCTGGTCCAACCAGCTTCACAATTGCTGATTTTAATAATAATTCTAATAATATTTTCATCTCATTTAATTAGATGGTCTGTTTTCTTCTTCTGCATTTGTACATTTATAGGACATTTAGAGTACTAGGGTGTTAGCCATTATGAATGTAAAGAAAAGCCAAGCAAAATGACACCTTTTATTGGCTAACTAAAAAAAAGATTACAATATGCAAGCAAGCCAGATAGAGATATTGTAGAGATATTTTTACATTTGTGACATTATCCCCCTATAAGTGCTTAGTATATTTAAATAAACACAAATTCCAAAATTGGTTTTGTAATTTCTACATTTACCCTAAAACATAGAAACTGTAAAAGTAACCGCTTACTTAATTAGGTTACGAGTCCAACTGAAAACATAGGTTGGAACAAAAACCCGCACCCACAGGAGATCCCCAGGGACGAACTTGGGAACCTTTGCTTTAGAATGAACATTGGAGTTAACTATTATCACTACTGGCTCCTGTGCTTAGCCTCGACATTTTGTAATTTGGAATAGAAATAGTTTAATGTATATATATATATTTTTTTTTTGCAGTTTTTTAATCAAATGGGCATGGAGTTTGCATGTTCTCCCCATGTCTGCATGGGTTTTCTCCGAGTGCTCAAGTTTCCTCCCACAGTCCAAAGACATGCAGTTTTGGTGGACTGACAATGTTAAATGTATGTGTGTGTGTGTGTTCATCCTGCGATGGGCTTGCACCCTGTCCAGGGATTGTTCCTGCCTTGTGCCCTATGCCAGCTGGGATAGGCTCCAGCAGACCTCCGCAACCCTGTTCAGGACTAAGCGGGTTAGAAAGTGACTCACTAATCAAATGGTGGATCATTTGGGTTTTAAAAGTGTGACAGTTTGCTTGTGAGGGTTTACTAAACTTGGGCGGAGTACTAAGGTTTTAATGGTCAGGTGCCAGACATTTTATTATACTGGTTACTTGCTTTATATGCTTTTGTATTCTTCTCTTGTTTGGAATGTGTCTGTTTAACTACAATTTAATTTTCTGCCATAGTTTTTGTGTCAAGCAGGACATGGCTGTCTTAACAGTTTTGTGTTATTATTTTAACCAAAGTTGATTTTGGTGAATTTCAGAAATTGTTCCGCAAGTCCACTGAACACTTGTAATCTGGCACTTTTTGATCAGATGGTTTTTACTTCCAACAGTAGAACATGGGAATAACAACCCACTGATCTAGATTTAAACTTCAGGAGGAGGTTTGGTGTTTAAATGGGTTGATCAGTACAGTACTGATAAGATTCCATGTAATAAAATGTCTTAGAATATTCATTCTAGGAAATGATTGCTTTAGATGTTTGCAAGAATTGATTCGCAGGCATGGTTCTTTTTTAGACTACCTCATTGTTGTTTTATACATGTTTGTATTTGTTTTTATAACTTTGGACATAAAGTAGTTTATATTTTGTTTGATAAAACAAAGTTTTATTAAAACATCAGTAAATAGTCATGTCTTTTGTCTTGTTTCATTATAAAATGTCCCTTTCACTCTCCTGCCAGCCTATGCTGTAGTATATTGACAAAACTATCATGCATTTTGACCTTTGCTATATTGTATATTTATCAACATTTTTATTTTTACAGGTTTGTTTACAGTTGTAGGTATTTTATGCTTTTAAAGAATGGCAAAGCCCCCCAGTAGCTGCCAGTAGATAGTCTTAGTCATCTTTGTAATCCCATTGTTTGTTCCACCTGCCAAAAGTGTGACTTATAAAGCAGGTCTGTGCATTGTGTGACAGAAAATGTACTCTAACTTCAGGACAAATATGCCACTGGGACGTTTCTCTTTGATTCATCTCCTTATGCTTAGGAATCTCATTGCTCCATTGTCACATTCATAATACAATATTACATTAGAATGTTAGATGTTACATTTTAATAATTAATCTTATGAAATATTTATCACAACTCGGATTCACCATAATGACATTCCAAATAAATAAATGGCACAAAGAATAAAGTTATGTATTACCTTTGTTTATTTAACAAAAGTTATTGGAAAAATTAAATTGCATGTATGCAAAAACATGTAAAACCGTTACGTCACCTCAGCATGAGTAACTTGGGAGTAATCGTCTCTTACAGCAACAGTCTCGGACATTTCCCTTGATGGATATCCATCTTAGTTGAGTTAGGTCAGAACTTTGCATGAGACTTTCTCCTGAGCAATTCTTTGGTAGATTTGCATGTATGCTGTCATTGTCATCAGGTCAAAGACACGTTTTTGGCCCTTTATCAATTAGAAGGTATACCTCAGAATTCATGGTTTCTTCAATAATGTGTTGTCCTGTTCCAAAGGAGGAAACGCAACCCCTGATCTTGACATTTTGACCATCAGGCTCGACTGTTGTGCCAAGGTAATTTTTGTGGGAGGCAGTCTTGTCCAAACATTGCTTATTTGTGACCAAAAAGGTCAATTGTGGATACATCTATCCAAAGAATGTTTTTCCATAAAATCAGGCTTGCCTCTGGTGTTCTGTGGCAGTCTTAAGAACAGTGTTTTTTTTTTGTTTTTTTTTTTAACAGCAGAAGCTTCTTTCTGGCCACCATACAACGTGTTCCATTTTGATTCATCATCATGGAGGTCTGCAATTCTCTAGATTTGGGTTAGCTTCTACCCATTTTTTAAACTGCTTGATCTTGGAGAGGTTTTGGAACTGCATCCACTTCTAGCTCAGGTTGCAGTCATGTCCAGTGCTCTCCATTTGTATGTTATTTGCCTCAATAGGACCCAATGTAGCTCATAACTTTTGAGATTATTTTCTTCAGATATGTGGGCTCTCATTACCCCTCTTCCTGGTGTTCTTTGAGGTCTCCTTTCCTCTAGTCATGGTGTGTTTTAGTCACCTAACCGACCTGGTTTTGTATTAGTGCAGCTGATGCTCTCTTTCCTTCACGTACATTCATTCATTGGTTAATTTAGTTCCCAGTGATTTACCCACTCAACCCATTTTTGCAGCTTTTTTTGTTTTTGCATTATATGTATTATTTACTCTAAGCTAACTTTTGGAACTGATAATTACATATTATTTTAAATGAAAAAAACTGTTTTTGATGAGCTAAGGGAAGCCATAGCCATGCGATCTGTATATAACACATTCAATATAGAGGCAAATTGATTTTGCTTCAATAAAGTAATGAAATGTGTTACTAAGAGTAGTGGTATGCACCATTGTCCATAGAGAGCTGAAGGAACTACTGGTCTGTATGGCTCTAATCTCTTCACTGAGGCTGCCAGTCTCCTCTACCACAATGTCCAGCTATATGTCTCCTTTACATGTTTCTACCTAATTATACACCACATGATGAACAGTTGGGGCAGAGAAAAATAATGCACTATATGACACAGCAGCTGTGTGTTTTTCCTGAGAATTTAATGGTGGATTGCAAAACCTAATGCCTGTAAAGCTGCTTAGATGGGCTGTATTGAGAATGTGTAGCATTTCAGGGGTGCATTGTAAACTTGCCAACACAAACCTCAACAACTCAAACAAGTGCAAGTACATGAATTTTGTTTGCAGTTGGAATTAAACCTAGGAAAGGCACTGGAAAACGTCCACTATCTATAGGGCTAACAACCTTGCAATAGAGCTTCATTAACAATAATAGTACAGTACAGTCATATGAAAAAGTTTAGGAACTCCTGTTAATTTTTTGGATTTGTGTTTATCATTGGCTGAGCTTTCAAAGTAGCAACTTCCTTTTAATATATGACGTGCCTTATGAAAACAGTAGTATTTCAGTAGTGACATTAAGTTTACCGGATTAACAGAAAATATGCAATATGCATCATAACAAAATTAGACGGGTGCATACATTTGGGCACCCCAGCAATACTTAGTTGAGCCTCATTTTGCAAATATAACAGCCTCTAGCCGCCTCTTATAGCCTTTGAGTGTCTGAATTCTGGATGGAGGTATTTTTGACAATTCTTCAATACAAAATCTCTCCAGTTCAGTTAAATTTGATGGCTGCCGAGCATGGACAGCCTGCTTCAAATCATCCCATAGATTTTTGATGATATTCAAGTCAGGGGACTGTGACGGCCATTCCAGAACATTGAAATCTACAAAGGCATTCAGGCAGAGGAAGAAGCACAAACTGTGTTTTGGGTCATTGTCTTGCTGGAATATCCAACATGTGTAACTTCAACTTTGTGACTGATGCTTGAACATAGTCCTGAAGAATTTGTTGATATTGGGTTGAATTTATCCGACCCTCGACATTAACAAGGGCCCCAGTCCCGGAACTAGCCACACAGCTTGATGGAACCTCCACCAAATTTGACAGTAGGTAGCAGGTGTTTTTCTTGGAATGCAGTGTTCTTCTTATGCCATGCAAAGCACTTTTTGTTATGACCAAATACTCAATTTTTGTCTTGGCAGTCCAAAGCACTTTGTTCCAAAATTAATCTGGCTTGTGTATGAGCATTTGCATTCAACAAGCGACAGATTTCTTTGTGCAACTTGCACTGAATTGTAGAATGATGTACAGATACACCATCTGCAGTAAGATGTTCTTGCAGGTCTTTGGAGGTCTGGGGGTTTTCTGTATCTATTCTCACAATCCTGCACATATGCCGCTCCTGTATTTTTCTTGGCCTGCCAGACCTGCTGGGTTTAACAGCAACTGTGCTTGTGGCCTTCCATTTCCTGATTCCATTCCTTACAGTCGAAACTGACAGTTTAAACCTCTGAGATAGCTTTTTGTAGCCTTCCCCTAAACCATGGGACTGAACAATCTTTGTTTTCAGATCTTTTGAGAGTTGCTTTGAGGATCCCATGCTGTCGGTCACTCTTCAGAGGAGAGTCAAAGGGAAGCACAGCTTGCAGTTGACCACCTTAAATACCTTTTGTCATGATTGGACACACCTGTCTACGAAGTTCAAGGCTTAATGAGCTAATCCAACAAATGTGTTGTTACAGGTAATCAACATTGAGCAGTTACATGCATTCAAATCAGCAAAATTACAAGAGGACCCACATTTTTGCACAGCCAGTTTTTAACATTTGATTTAATTTCATACAACTAAATACTGCTTCACTAAAAATCTTTGTTTGGAAAACACCCCAGAACTCTGATGTTCCTAGGAAATGAAAGACATACCACTGTTACATTTTTTGTTGAGAGTAATTTATTATGCAGACTGAGAGGGGTTCCCAAACTTTTTGATATGACTGTATATGCCAGGTTTCAAGTGTGATATTAAAATACTTGGTACATGTAGAATTCTGTAATTTTAAAGCAAAGAGAACACAACTGAAACCTATTCCTCCTCGTTGATTAAATATTTGCTTTTCAAGCCTGAGAAGGCTTGATTCAAACGTGAACTGGTTAAAGTTTTGCTGTTTAGACATTAAGGGAAGTGGCATTTGTGCAGGATGGTCTGTCCCTTTTAAATAAAAGTTTTTTAAATCCTAATACTGCAGAGCCCTGGTTTCATCTTTGAGCTCGTTCTTAAAACTTGTGTTTGAAAAGCCTGATAATGCTTGTAATTATTCATTTATAATCCTGCTACAGTGATGACAGCGCTCATGGTGGCAGTGTTTTTATGCAGTTTCTAGGCTAAGCTCCTCATTTGCTGAACAGTACTTCTGTAATACCATAGAGATAGAATCCAAGCATTCAACAAGTGCACTTCTTGTCCGTTCTACAATTAGCAGAGAGAATACAATCCATTCCCCAATTTTTACAGAGAATAGGAAGTCTTTACACATTTGCAGACTGTTTAGATTTTCCTCAAGCAGTGCTCGATTGGAAAGTCAATCTTCCTCCTCTGTGTTGGTAAGCAATGGCAGTAGTGCCTTTAGTATCCCAAAAAATTTGGGAGGTATGAATCAAGAATCCCACATTTTTCATGTTCAGTTCCATTAAACAGATATTCTAGATTGGAGGGGAGGTATTTGCACAATTTTATTAACAATGGTAAAACTGCTTTTTATTTCCTCCCCGTCTTAAATATCAGTAGAAACAACAGTTTCAGCCTCAGTAATCAGTAGCAGACGCAACTTTCTTATTGTATACAACAAGTGCTTGATGGTTTTCATTTTAGTCACGTTAAGCAATTTTTTGCAATTGGTTTTCATGTTAATACATTTCATGCCCTCTGGCGAAGTACAAGTACACTAGACTCCCCAGATGGAAGGTCAGCCTAGTCAAAAATCCACAGAACACATCTGTTATATCATAAGAATACATCAGGGGAGCGTCTTAAGTGTGACTGAAGGCTTGGTTCCTGATTAGAGGATAGATAGCATTACACGTTTTGTGAATTAGTGCAAAAGAGCAGTTCTCTCTGTTGGTGCGGTGTCTTCATCTTCAGGGTTGTTATAGACTTTGATGAATTTCTGGACAACAAAAGTTGCAATATGGCAGAATTAGTTTAATAGACAAAGTAAAGCCAAAGTTAATTAGGATGACTACATTTTATACAACATGTTGCTCAAAATAAAACCAACTTTGGAAATAGGCCTGTTATATATCCCACGACCAAACAACCTCCCTGCTTTAATTTGCTACTTTCTTTGATAAGTACTTTATAACCTTCAACTACAAAAAAAATATCTTCTTGGCAGTTTCCACATTATTTTCTTGCTAAAGTTAACACCCGGCTTGCTCACTTGAATTTCATCCAGAACTCCGCTTTCTCCTGTCTGCAAACTGAATATGGCAGGTCATTCCAAATGCCACTATATGATGGTGAGAAGTCTTTGCTTCTCTTTTGCACCCAAATGGCAGGAATGTTGTTCATAAAATAATCTTGAATTCTTGATTTAGGGCACAGTACTATCATTATATGGACAGGCATTTACAAATCTTGTTTCTAGCCAAAAGATAACACCCAATATGTGAGAGACAAATTATGTCAGCTTAATTTAGGTCACATCAATGGAATGTATGTCACATTACCATTTAGTTTACATTTAACTTACATGGAAGTGGAGAGTTAGAACTCCAAATGATACAGCATGTTTTATTCTCTTTCAGAGATATAATAAAGAAAAACAATTATTTTAGCTAATGTTTATTTCACTTAAATGCATATATATATATATTCAAGTGTGTAATTAAAAAGGCAATATTCTGGATCTGCTTTCACAAAATGACACTGGCAGAGTGTTCATTTATCTCTCCCAACTGTCTCCAGGAAGAATCTTGAGGGTGCTATCCAGAGCGAGTGTTCTTTCTGGAAGGGAAAAAGGCCACACTTTTAGATGTGTGGCATACATTAAGCAATTATTTGAATCCTGGATTGCTGAAAGCAGAAGGGAGACTTAAGGGTCATTCAGACAGGACTGATGGAGCAGTGCTAGGGAGGTTGTTTTAGGAGTCCCTCAGTCACTGGCTCCATAAGTATTTTCTGGTTTCCTGTCGGGCCTTTTTTCTTTGCGCACACCTAGCTCTACCTATACCGGAATTTTATTTTATACGAGGAAATGTATAGTATCAAAGTACAGTATTTATGGCTGAAAAAGGGTCAGTTATAGCAAATATGGACTGCTTACTAGAGCAAATTTAAATAGCCTTGTTTCCATGTCATATTTCTCTAATGCAACGCGGTAGCCCACTTGTTGAAATAAGGTTAAATCAGTCATTATTGGATGCTGTTCTATGAGGAAATTTGAAAACCTAGCTGCTCTATAGCACACTAAAATTAATTTTTTTTAATGTATTAAAAAAAAAAAATACAACCTGCCAATGAGTCATACTTTGGTGACTGGAAAATGGTCACATTAACAACAAGTAAAATCAAATTAGACTATGGTATAATTTGACATATACAGAGCAGAGCACTCACACAGCTGGTCCCAAAAGTAAAACAGTAAGAGACAGAAAAATAAAATAGAACATGTACAAAGCGCTTACCCATCTAGAAATGGACTTCATGTATCACTGCATTGTTTGTTAGCTTCTCACTTGGGCTGTTGCTTTCGACCTGTTTTGGCTCATTTGCACTCGAGTGGTTTAAATTACAACTAAAGACCTGGCCATAAAAAATAATCATTTTTGGTTTAGAGCTTTGTTAAAGTGTTAATGACATTAAAAGTTTCACTTAGTTGATCTGATTTAAGTTTTATATAATTGCCTTGATTTTATTAATCAATTTTATTTCATGCAAAAATTGTCAGTTACTTGAGAAAGAGAGAGGGGAGGCGATCAATAGTATAATTGTGCTTTAATCTCGCTCCAATTTTCAGATCAATCAAGTTCCTGTTTAAAATTGTTTTGAAATACACAATATATAACTGTTCATTCGCTGTGATGGGTCAAATGTTTAAGAATGTGACTTCTGAATAATTAAACAATATTTTGACCATCAGTTGTGCTACAGGAAACACACATACCAATATAAAGCCGGTTTAGTTGGCACGTTTGTGGAGGCTTTGCCGTTTAACCAGTAATAAGCATTTTAGACAGTGCACTGAAACACGACATATCTGGAGTTGCCTTGAAAGCTTGAATATGGTCATCTTTTTAGTTAGTCAGTAAAAGGTGTCATTTTGCTTAACTTCTCACTAAATTCACAATGGCTAACACGATTCAACACTCTAGTACTTCATGCATTATGTAATGTTGTGCAATATTCAGCTAGACAGTGAAATATTAGAATAGTGCCTTACAAATGTATTCAGAAATTTTTAAAGTTTCCACCCTGGATGTGGCACCATTTCATAGGACATAATCTCACACACAGCGTCAACTGAGAGTCACCAATGAATGTAACCTGCCTAGGATGGGAGATCTGTGCACTTAAGTAAGTAAACTTTGTACTTTTAATGGAATGGTGTTCAATTAGCAAACTTAACATGATGCATCTGTTAACTGAGAATATTCAATAAATTGTGTATCTCTGTTAAAGCTTTAAAATATTCATTGCTAAAGTATCACTTTTCTTGCTGTAGCTCAGTTTTCAAATTATGTATAGCAGAAACTTTCAAATAGGTTCCCCCCCCATTTTTTGGGGCTTGCTACCTGGAGTAGGACTACCAAGAAAGATAGACGTGAAGCAGCAAAATGCACTCCTCTCATATCCAACAATCTGTTATTGCCATTAATTGTGGCAGGTAGTTTCCATACAGACCTGATAAAAAGGATTTTCATCTTGATGTGTGAGGAAAATATGCACTATGCTTAAGAGTGGGACAGCATTGCTATTGAGAAATATTAAGCAATGTTGCTATTGCCCTTAGCTATTTCTGAGGGGGAAAAACTGATGGGGTTAAAGGGATATTTAAGTGCTGTTTCAGCCCAATTCTAAATAATGTGCAGTTTATTTACCCGTCATGTTTAAAAGAATTCTTCTGGTTTTGAAGTTGGGTTTGCACCTTAAGTGGGGAAATGTATTTGCACCCATGCTCACTTTACTATTAGGCTCCTCAGAGGATGTATAAGAAATAAAAATTAATCCCCTGTTTTACTCTGCAAAAGTGACATTCCTCATGTACAAGAGCCACTAAATTGGTTAAATATACTGCCCATGTAAAGTAAGTTTTTAGATTTATTAAGTCTACTTCAATAACAGCCTTACCCAAAAACAAAAACTTGCAGGCTCAAACTTTCAGAATAAAACCTACCATTCTCCAGTTACATAAATTGCAAACTTATAGCCACTTACTGCCTGAAAAACATTAAATTGAAATGGCAGTGCTTTCCGGTCAGAATGGCTACCCACAAAAGCAGAGAACATACAGACTACACAGCAGTGCACAAGCACAGTACTCTGGAGCTAGGTAGGCAAGACTAGGAAGCGGCACAATTACTGCACTAGGGCTCTTCATCTTTTACAAAATAACCAGTGTTACAAACAAGACATTTTTTACGTGGTCCTTGTGTAGATTATTTCCTATGAAGTGTACTTTTGGTGGATTTTGAAATTTAGTTCCTTCAGCCACACACAGACTGCTTGTGGTTTGCCATTGGTTAAAGATCCTCAGATGCTCCACAGCTATAATTCTGTTGTGCACACGGTCTTGTGGTCAAAGCACATGGGAAATTAAGGTGGGCCTCTCAATTAAAATTCCTATGGACAAGACAATTTAAAACTAAAACTGCAGTTCTGGCAATCTACATATAGAATAGTCTGTCAGTATATCCTGGAATTAAAGCACCCAGCAGTCTTATTAAACCCTTTCCAATTATAAGAAAAATATTTCCCCTTAAGGATGAATAAAGTGTAATCTAAATCCTTAAAGATGAACATTGGATTCATTGGACATGAAAGATGTGTATTCTGCACTTGTGTGTCTGTGCATTACAACCAGAACTTTTTTTAATATATAAACTTAAACATTTAATAACCCTTCCACAATGATACTTTGTTACAGGGGCAAGAGTGTCATAGTGGGTCAGTTTTCAAAAAGAAACATCAAGTTACTTAGGTTAACGTCTGTTAGTTCCAGTTAAATGCGCATCCATTCAAAAGGCCAAGTTCATCCTGAGCTTGCATGGATTCACAGGGATGTTTTCAAAGGAAGTCAGGTGAGCTGATCTATCTGATAAAGCATTTTTTCCAAATTCAAATAGGCACTACACTATACTCCAGCTATGAACACTTTAGTAAGCCCAAAGGAATTTTGGCTTGTATATGTGAAAATGGTCTTATCAACAAGATAAAAATGATTAAGATTGCTGGCAACACACCTCAATTGTTAATCTTGTAGAATTAAAAAGCTACTAGTCTTTTCACACAATAAAACTGATAAAAACAATGAACGAAAATCTACTTTGCTGGGACTTTACAAGGATTCAATCTAATTCTAAATGTGGAATTGCCAACTACTTCACATACTAAAATTCAAAAGCTAATTTTGGTATTTTACCAAATCATTAAAATATATTGTGTATTTTATATACAGAAGCATGCATTTTTTTTTAATCAGTGTGGCATGCACCATTTTTCCATATACTTTAAATACAGTGCACAGAAAACTTTGAACTAATTAAACTGATGACAGAATGGACTCCAGCCACCACACTAACCTGCTAAAAACTGCACAGATTTAAAAAAAAAAAAAAGAATATATATTTTACTGTTAGATTTGAATCATGCAGGGACAGAAGAAAGGAAGTCACCTGAATTAGTGCTAAATAAGAACACAGCCAGTTAATAGAATTAGTAAGGTGTTTTAGTTCTCAAAGTTTATATCTTTGTATGGTAGTATTGTAAAAAACAAAACAGTAACAATATAAGCTAAAACAAAACTCAAAACCATCTTAAGTTAAAGGTCAGCTACCTATATCCGACATATGAAAATTAGCACAACCAAAATAAATGACACAAGACGTTAAAGGTTTGCATCCATACATTCCCTCAAATTCTATCCACAATGACAAAGCCAGTAGCTGTAGCACTACCCAAGCAACCCCATACTGTGACACACACGAACACCCACCTTATTCAACTGTAGATGTGCACAAATTGAGGCCTTCCATCTTATGCACACTGGCCACCCATTGTCTTAACTGCTGCAGTGACTGGTTACACCACCCTCCATAGTCATTATCCGTCCATCCATCTTCTCTGATCACCAGACCTCCCCATTCATAAAGCCTAATCCTAACCTTCTCTCATCACAGCCATTACGCCTGTTAAACTGCAATTATTAGCGGCTATTAACAAATTATTGCAACCCTGACCTATCGCAAGAATTTTCAATTTACAATGGCTGACCAACAAACCTTAAACACTTTTTCCAGATTACTCCATTTTGTTCATTCTAATTACTGTCAAATTCACTCATACTTCATTATCAGCCTTATCCAACAAATGCTCTCCCCAGGTCATTCCATCCTACCTTATCATAGAGTCCCAGAATTAAAGAGAGGACTAGTAGCAGGATCCCAACTACAGGCAGCATGTATTGAAGAGTTTGCAAAATAAATGGAATGAGCACCAAGTTGTTGTAGAAAGTTGTCAGGACTGGTCCATCAATGTAACCACTCTGGAAAAGAGCAATGAAAAACTGGCTGCATCACTCAAACAGCAGGAACATGCTCAACTGTATAAAGAGGTAAAAGGTAACTTGGAGAAGAAGAAATCAGATGAAGAGGTTTCAAAGCAAGCTTTCAACTCTCTAAGTCAACCTGTGTAATGAGCCATTAATAAACCTTAATAGTTTACACCCACCCCCAAACACGATACACTTGTGTCTTCATCACTGAAAGCTTTAGTTTAAAAGCACAAACTCTAAAAACGTACCTCAGCAAACCAGATCATAGGAAGGACAACAGGGGCAATCTTAGCTGTCAAACTGTAGAATTACCCAGAGAAGAGGTCAATTAGGATAAAAAAATAAAGACAAAACAAATGAATACTTAGGAGACAAACAAACATTCTTTCTTCAATTCAACATAGTTGTATTGCAATATGAGCTCTTTTGTCCAAAAGAGTTACTTGATCAGATTCACTCCTATAACTGAAAGTATTGTGAATTACAGAAACAACTCTAGAATGCAAGGACTAGCATAAAGTGACAGATATTTGGAGATGGAGGTAAATAAGTCTTTAAGACCACACACAATAACTAAGTTTTCTTTTAAAAACCAAACAAAATGACCAATGTCATGCATATTTAAAAGCACTTTAAAAGACAAACTAAGATTATGCCATCTAAAAAAAAAAATATTCAGGAAATGTGCTTATAAAATAAACCTATACACAAAAGTAAATGTACTAACAAACCAAACCTCTTTTCTCACACCATCAGACCGTAGGAAGGTGGTAGAGGTTAGGTGAAGAAATAAATGGCCCGCTTCCTTACCTAATGCCACTGACTTTCTTTATATACAAGCTTAGCTGCAGCCGGATTGAGCAGTTCATGGGAATGCCAGTCATCTGAAAAAAAATGGAAAAGGTTAAAAAATAAAAAGCTAAAAACCTTAAACCTAACAGTACAGCATGAACATATACAGGGATGCTAATCCCTCATTAATAATTGTGGCTAGTATACATCAATTTTAAATGGCAAATTTTACACAAAGTCAAAACATTATTCAGTACTACCTGATAAGTACCGATACCAAGCTTCTCTTAAGTTGGATGCTAGCCTAACTTACTTTTGGGTGCAAATAATAAAGTCTGTTTTATCATTTGGTTATTTTATAAAGTAGCATGAACAGCTGTGTCAAAAAAGATTTCAAATAAACATGCATTAAATGTAAAAACTTAAGTACCAAACAAAGATAGTTCTCTTCTAAAATGACCAATGAAGAATTTGAAGACTACAAATTCAATACTGACCAATGCCAAAAACTTGCAAACATTCAAGCCAAACTGCAGTTCTAAAAGGTGGTGTGCAGTCATGTAATTTAAGTATATACATATTAAATTTAGTCAACTAGTCTATACATTTTTCTTACATCTAGAAATGACAAAAAAGTGTACCATATGGTCTTAAATATTCAAACATTTAGCTACTCATAGACAACTCTTACTCTTCAAGATCAGACTGGTCTTGGAGCAGTTTTTCACAAGACTGAAAGATTATCAGGCACTTGGCCTGCTTATTTTATAACTAAACACTTAACACCCAAATGTAATAAATTTTAGAAGTGTCCACTTAATATGTGCAGCAAAGGTAAATTCTATGAAATGACACTGTTCTGTAGCAAACTAATATTGTCTAGTGTTGAATAGTGTGTCACTGTAGGAAACAATCAATATACACACTCAAAAACAAAATCTGACATTTAAAAAAGTTTGATACAATACAAGCCATTGGTGACCAATACTATACAACAATAAGAAACATCCATCTAAAAAAAAAAAAAAAAAAGGTTACTGTGTTGTATGATGCACATGTCCAGGATCCATTCGTTGTCTCAACATGCAAAGAATATATGCATTTTTTACTTAATTGTTAGTTAAATGCTTGTAGGTGTGGGTTGGGGAAAAAAAAAAAAAACGAACATAAACAGGAAATGTAACTTTCCCAAAGCCTCTTCCACTCCTGGATACATTTCCTGCACTCATCTTTAATTACCAGGTTTAGAGCTGCTTGTGATTTTTTTCTTCAATTTATCTCAAACTAGTGGTCTTCCCATCATTCTCAATTTTAATATTGGGAACAAAACAAGTCACAGGGAGAGAGATCTGGCAAATTTTGGGGATTGCAAAGCAATAACCACCACCACCCAACACCCACACCCCCCTAAACCAAAAACAAAGCAGTCATGTTGCACAATGGAGTTTTGCGTGCATCGTTGTTTGAGATTCTTTACTGGTCTTTTCTTGCAGATGCCTCAGTGGCAAAAGACACAATGAAATTTTCAGTAAAAAGTCATAGGCTGAACATGGGAGTTGCATGTTCCTTACAATGAATTTCAGTTGGTCTTGAAATAAATCTCCAAGATGAGATTCTGCCTTCTACTCTGTTAGGTTAGGCTTATCATAACCTTTGCCACAGCACATAGTTTAAATAAAGTATGGCTGAGCTAGTGACCAGGGTTTATTTTTCTCTGTTTCTCCAGCACCCAATTGTTCTAAACTAGATAGACCAAATGAAAATAAAGGAACCAGATAGAATGGAGAAAACACAAATCACTACACACTTAACTGATGGTATATTTCACTAGAGGGCAGTATTGGACCAGGAACAGATCTAATGTTAATCCAGAAGCAAATGTACAGTAGAATTACCAGAGCCTAAGAAAAAAAACCTTGTAGATCCGGCCCACCTTAAATCCCATCACACCTCTCCGTCAGCATCCGTTGTCCTGTAAAATATGCCTATAAAGACAAACAGCTGGCTATTCCATCACCAAACCAACGTAGAACGTGCACAAACTTCTCCCATCTCATTCCTTGATTATCTGGAAGTGAAGTGAAGGTTTAGAGTGGAAATAGATTGTTATTTGGAACACACGCATTTCATGTGTGTTCCGTTTCTACAATAATCTGTGTAAATACCAAAATGTAGGCATAAACTGTATAATGAATGAAGCCTGAAGTCCAAGATCAAATAAACACTTTCACAAACGGTTCAAGGAAAAGACAACAGTGGCATAGCGGGAAGATTTGCTTTCTTGTAATCAAGGGGCTACCGGTTTGATCCCCAGTGTCTGCTATATTTGCCTTTTTCAGTAGTGAGCTGCTCTTATTGTTATTATACAGTACACACACACACTGTAACACACGGTGTACATTTATAGGACTTGTTACATTTTTTTTTTCACTTTTATTCTCTCTAAATCACGATCAGGATACATACTACCAAAGGGATGTGATGCCGTTTGTTTTTATTTGAAACTGGGAATAACTGGAGATGCAAGTGGTGTTTTGAGGCAATGGAACTGGACATTGTCTCATCTGGAGGGATAAAAACTGACACACAGACGCTGGTGAATCTGCCTTCTTCGTATCTCAAGTCACTTGATTTTTTTTAATTCAGTTTTATCGAGTGTTCCTGCTCACGCTGAATTAGTATGCACCTTATGGTCTATGATGTATACATAAAAAACAGATATGATATTTGGAATTATTACTTTTATGACCTGTATAGTACATTTCGGAAAACTTAAATCTTCAGTTATTCCCAGTTTCAAATAAAAACCAACAGTGTCACATCCCTATTGTATGTATCATGATTTAGAGAAAATAAAAGTGAAAAAGAAAAAGCAACTTTTACAAGTCCTATAAATGTACACCGTGTGTTAGATGCAAACCAAGTGTATGTGTGTACTGTACAACAACAACAAGAAGAACAGCTCACTACTGAAAAAGGCAAATATAGGAGACAGTGGGGATCGAACCAGTGGCCCCTTGATTACAAGTCACCAAATCTTACCACTACGCCACAGAAGCAGTTGTCTTTTCCTTGAACATTTTGTGAAAGTGTTTTTGATCTTTGCACTTCAGGCTTCATACATTATACAGTTTATGGCTACATTTTGTTATTTACTACTAAAATATGAAAAACATTTCTGTTTTAAAAAATGTTTACACAGACTGTAGAAACGGAACACACATGAAATGCATATGTTCCAAATAACAATCTATTATTTCCACTCTAAAACTCCACTTCACTCCCAGATAATCAATCAAGTCAAGAGCTGGGAGAAGTTCGTGCACATTCTAAGTCAGTGGGGGGATGGAATAGCCAGCTGCTTATCTTTATCGGCACATTTACAGGACAAAGGAGGCTGGCAGAGAGGTGCAAATGGATTTAAGGTGGGCCGGATCTAAGAGTTTTTTCGTAGGCTCTAGTAATCTTCTGAGCTTCAACTACCCCATGATAAATTTCAAAGGATCTTATCAAAAGTAAACGGTCACTTACTGGATGGATATCGATGAACAGCCCATGCTCCTCCTCATTAGGGCTTAGGCCATCCACTGTTTGGAGCAACACCGGATCAGCATTATAGAAATGGGGTGAAGAGATGAAAGTTGGAGAACCTTGGAAATGAAAATATGACTTAAAAAACAAAAACGAATCCCATTGTGTCATGCTTTATACCAGAATGCTTTTTCATTATCATTCTACAGTATCAATGTACAAGTGGTGAACCAAAGACCATTTATTCCTTTCAGCACCCTCCAAGTTCATGGGAGGTGGTACTCTAAACAGCATAAAATCTTCTAGAGAACAACATCTGTACTGTGACACTTACTGTAACGGCATGTGCTGACGTTCTGTATTCCAGACTCCCTGCATGGGCAGAAACCCTCATTTGGGGGATAGACAGTTCCATTGGCAAATAACGTTTTTGGGGCAACGAAACGATATACTGGAATCCTGGATACCACTCCAGGTTTTTCATAGACCAGTTCCATTGACCTGTGCATTTTGAACAATAAAAGATCCATGTTATGTACGTAGCGTGCCGTTTCAAAGGTCAGTGTTAGTAACATTTTCACTCCATTCTCTGGGATATCCCACATGTCCCTCCTTAAAATACTCTTTACTCTCAAACATCTACTATTCATTTCTTGAACTATAAAGCAAAGGCCAATGCAATCCCTCAGTCCAAATGCAAGCTGAAGCTGTACAAAGAAGGATTAGTACCTGCAGGCATCAGGACTGTAGAATGGAAGAGTACTTTCAGGTGTCATGAAAGGGGGCCACATCTGTCCTGCTGTACCATTAATCATGTTACATTGATCTGAATTCCAGTAACTCACCTACAAAAACCAAAAGGAAATATCAAAGCTCAGGTAGGTGGTAGCATACGCCTGGGCGTATAATCAAGCTGGGGCATTTTTACCTTCTTCAGTCCATTCCATGAATCCACCATGTGGACTTTTCTGATGTCATCTGCTCCAGTATGAACTGTGAACAAACCTGTGTTGGAGTTGTTGAACTACAGGGGAAAAACAAACACACACACACACACACATATTTTATATATATATATATAATTTAGATATAAGGCAATTTAGCTGCTCATAACAGTTTCTTAAATGTCAATGTGTCCTTTTGTTGCAAAAGAGAATTCTTATCTTAATTATTATAATCTGTGGGCAACCTCTGAGCAGGCCATAAAGATTAATTGGAGATAAACAAGTTTAATGACCAGGGACACTTATTACAGTTAAACTTTCAGATTTCCAAGACTTTTTAGAAAGGTCAGCAGTCCAACTGGAGCGAAGATCATACCAGCATCCTATACATTGCCCAGAAATACTAATCAATGTGTCACTCTCTGTCACTCGCCTTCCTTTCATACAAGCCGTAAACCATACAGATACTAAAGATATTCCCTGGCCAAATTAAATCAGAATTGTTGGAAAGCAGTTAATTGCAGGACTGAATCAATCCATTACAGACCACATGCACTAATATACACAAGGGGTAAGTGGGCATCCTTCACATAAACCTCAATAAATTATATATATATATATATATATATATATATATATATATATATATATATATATATATATATATATATATATATATATATATATATATATATAAAAAAAAAACAACCCATCTACTCAAAAAGCCAACAACCTCAGTCATTCCATTCTGAAGAGGAACAAAAGACAATTGTAGGACAAAGCAAAATCTTCTCTCTCAGATCTTTTTTTTTTTAAAAAGTGTTTCAAATGATTGGGTGAGTGTAGCAAAATGGGAAAATAAACTGGTGGATTTATTCTGTAAAGATTAATGATGTCCAGTACACATATATTAATCTTAACAACTGAAAATGAGTTATTTCATAAAACATCTGTATAATTCTTAGCTCATTTATCAGTCTTGCTATGTTAATTAAGTGGACAGGACTTGCACAATGAAGATTAAGAATTCTTGTGCTCATTTTATCAGTTTATAGCATTGCCTTATCTAAGAGTCATCCCTTTTAGTGAATATAAATGATTCAGCTCATTTTAAAATGCAGGCTGTTTCATTGTGTGCACTATTAAAGAAACATTTACTATTTAGTTGTTCACGCTAAAGCACAAAATGAGTAAGAATAAATGCAGTACTGTTAAATAGTAAATCAATTATTGTAATAGCAAAGTTATAGTCTGCCAAGACACAAAAACCAAAAAACAAAATTTTTTTCTGATTATCTACTTCACTATTAGAATAGTGTATACAATTGGCTCCCGTAAGCACCCAATAGGAGGAGGGCAGCAAATATTTTGACTCAAAGAATATCAAAAAAAACAGTAACTCATTTAAATTTTACATTTTTGCTGAAATGTGGATGTGTGTGACCAAAAATGCCAATTTTACAAAGAGTCAGCCTACAAAACATTATGCCTAAAAAACCCTATAGGACTTGCCATCCTCTCAAAAATACCATTGTTATGTATTTAAACTGCATTGTATTGTTAAAATATGAACAAGTGCCAATATATGTAGCGCCTCGTATCTTTTGGACATTCTGTACTCTTGGGATTACGCTGGCAAAATGTTCACATCTCAATACAGTCACCGTGTTCTCAGGTTTTCCATGTTAGTAAGCGGTTATTTGTCTTATAAGAGAGTGAGGAATTTCAGAATATTTTGCTACTGGTTTCCAACCATCGCCCCAGACTGAAGAGTACTTAGGCTGTGTTGGCATGTTATTAGACAGAAGCGAAACAAATATCCGAGTCCGAAATGTGCAACAAGTTGGATACTTTGAACAAACTAAAGCTACCCAAATTCTGAGTTGTGACATAGTGCTGACCTTTCACCTTAGTGAAGTGTATGAAATAAAGCGTTTAGCCTAGTGAGGTTCTTTCAAACATGAACACTAGATATACTCACATCAGCAAAGAGCCCAAACTTTCCGGAGAAAGGAATCATGCCTGGAAACCACTTGCTTAGGAAATCAACAAGGGGATCATCGTAGCCCCACAGAAGATCCCCCACTCTTAATGTCAGAAATGGCTTCACATTGAGCTGATTAAATGTGATACTCATAATCATCTTCATCCAGTTAGGTTGGTCTTCCATCATTACAGCTGCTCCCTAAGAACACACAACACATCCACTTGGGGCCTTAGCTGGGATAATCCCATGGTATATCACCGGAAATCCAGGACATGGGTGCACCAGAGTAGGAAAACAAAACTTACCAATGCCAGCATATTTGGGAGAGTGACCTCATCAGACTCATTTCCAACAGACATGTTCCTAAAAAAATGGTATTTGCGATACTCCTGATACGAGACTGTATTGTTACTGTGAAATGTTATATTGGTTTTCTGACGGAACTCTCTAGAATGAGAAAAAACACAGTTGGACAGGACACTGACAATTTCATCACATAAAGAAAACACACCATTTCAGTAGACTTTCAAAATCCAGAAGCCATACAGTACAAACATAAGACTAGTCTCTCTGAAAAGGTCATGGCAAAAGCTGGAATCCTTAATTGACGGAGGGTGCATTTCAAAAGGAAATAACTTGAGGTGGCCCACTCATGAGATGCGCTCTAAAACCACCTCTAAAAACACAAAATAAATGGAGACGGTTCTAGTGTTATAAAAGACTGGGTTAAAGTTAGTCATGGCTACAATACCTGTAAACATAAGGCCCCCGCTGTTGTACCATTGGCTTCTCTCCCTTCAAGATTTCTTCAGGATTGAGGACATCAAAAAAATAGATGGACATAAAGAAGGGGACTGGAATGTCTCTCCACATGGTGTAAGACAGCTCATTGTTGGGGTTGATCTGAACGTTCTGAAAGAGGAGAACGCTTCAAATACACCAGTGTCTTATAAATGTTAAAGCAACTCCAAGTAGTATTAAGAAACAGAAATTGCTGAGGTGAGGGAGTAGGAAACAAAAACAAATATCTCATAAATAAGAGTGCAGCATGTGCCTGTGAAAGTGGCCTTGAGTGACTAGAAAGAGGAAGCAAATAAGCTGAGGATACTACTGGTTAGTGAAAGTGTGACTTTTGTTCGTTAAGCATATTTGAGTGTCATCTGAATGCTTATGCAAGCTATGTCACACATCAGCCAAGTAGGCATAAAGTTAACATGAGATGTGATACTATAACTTAAATCACTTATATCCCAGCCTGGGACATAAAATGCCAAACCAGCAACAGGCATGTGTCCAGTTTGGCAAAGTCAACACTCCAAGCCAACTGTAGTTGAATACTTAAAAGTTTTCACACTGCTTCTTCAAACCTTGAGCACATTAACTCTGCAACTAAACAACAATCCTGCCCAATTATCTGGACTTTCTAATCTCAGAAAGATCTGCTGCATCACTCAGCACTCTCCGGAAAAGTAGCAAAGACAACTGAAATGAGAAAGAAAACAAATATCTCCTTACAGCCTGGGTGTGGTAGAGTGGCTCTTGTTCCCAGATGTGGCACCCTGTGTAAGCAGCTTTTCTAAAAGGTGCAGAATGAAACTGCAAACACCATTCCAATTGTTTAAAATGTTTTCTTATTAATGGAAGAACTGAATTCGCTGGCAACAGATTAAACCTGTAACTAACTGTACAATTTAAATAGTACGCAGTATCTACAAAATTCACACTGACTTCTGTCTGCTAAAGACAGATTGTTCTAGTGCTGAAGTCAATATCCTTTCTATTCAAGACAGACCAGACACCATAGATACATCTGTGGCATCTACTTCAGTTGCACAAATTGCATTATGTTCAAAGCACAACTGGGAATGTCACAAGTGTTCTTTCTGCGATACTGAAGAAAGTTGCCTTTAATATAGGGTATACTCTTCCACACAAAAATAAGCAAAAAATCAATCCTACTGGCCTAGTCGGCTAACCATAGGTTTGAACTGAATCTGCTTAAACAAGCCAAAAGCATTTTGTTACTTGATACAAATATGAAAGGAGATGCTCAGGATCAAGGTGCTCAATCAAATACTCAAGAATCATAGTTCACATAAGCTTTTAATGGTTGACTCCTGAAATGGCACACTGAACATGGTGACATTAGTTACTATGACATAAGTTTCTGACATAAGTCAAAATGTCACAACAGTGTAATTGCAACAGAATTCCAAGTAAATGAGTAATTGAAAAACCTATATATTCCAGATATTCTACTGTGTGTGTTGGAAAATACTATAATAGAAGCATTTCCATTCCATTTGAATCAAGGGATATGGTAATGTGTCAGCATTGACAATCTGAGGGGGAGGCTGGCATCTGTCTAATTGAATTAGGGGTAATAAATACAAAGATATTTCCTGCATGCAACATCTTCACAACTTTCCTGTGCCAGCCTCCCCCTCAGATTGTCAATGTGTCCATTTCAAATGGAATGGAAATGCTTCTATTATAGTATTTTCCAACACACACAGTAGAATATCTGGAATATATAGGTTTTCTACTGAGTTAACCCCTCACTACAGAAAAGCCAAGCACATTAATATAAAACACTAGCCAGACCGAGTTTTAAAATCAAACAGAAAGACACGCAGGGAACACTTTCTGCCTGCACACAAAGCTAATAAAGAGCATGGAGCTAATAAAGTTGTCAGCTTTACTAAATTACAAATTAAGACTAAAATCCCAACCAGAATTTAAGTCTGCGAACAGCAGCCTCCAGTACCTCAGGATCTCCTTTGAGAGTTCTGACAAAGTTAGTAAAGTAGCATACCTGCCATGAAGGGACTACAGTACTGAAAATTCATAAACTAGCAGAACAATAAATTGACATTTTTTAAACTACTAAAACGAGCTGAAAAAATTATTACTGATTGAGATTTAAAAATCATAGGACCACACGACATTTTCTATCAGTGTTCAAGCCAGGCTAAAATCTAATACTTAATATTGTGGCATTATAACCAGCACACCATTTACTGATACTCTCCTTTTGCCAAGTTATGAATTATAAACTCTTATAAGACAGTTTCTTGTATATAAAAAAACATCACGTTAATCTTGAACAAAGTCAAATATATTTATACTCTACTACACCAGAAATAAAACATAATTCCAAGAAAAATAGGAAAATATACTGAAAACTCTAAATCAAGATTAAACAAAAGCGTCTTAAAAATAAAAGCACTAGGAATTTCAGATGGATAGTACTCAAAACAGCTGAAATGTCTGCCTAATCTTGTAATCTTCTAAATTATATATTTTCTGTGAATATAAATGTTTGGTTGTCCTATGCAAATCTCAACTGTCACACCTACCTCTGTCAAGGTTTACACAGATTCCCCATTTTTCCAGGGTGATGCTTATTTCCAAATGAATTCCCCTTGGGGAACTTTAGTTCCCACACCTGTATTTTAGGAACAAGTATGCAACATTGTTGGGATTAGGTAGTAGATTTAGGGTTTGGGGCAATTCCCCTCTGGGGAATTAAATTAATGATCCCACCTGCACTTTATTTCACACAGGCAACTCCATGTGCTCCTAATAAACAAACAAATAAGAATGTTTCAAAATACCTTTGACAAACTAATCTATGCACATAAAACATACTGGAATTCAACAGGCTTTTTTTTTAACCACCACACATTACTGTAGTTTGTCATTCAAATAGGTTGCTAAAAACTTTTCAAAGTATGAATTAATAAAAATAAAACAGAAAAGTGTAAAGAATAACACGTTAGGGCAGTACTAAGTGGTACCACTTCTTGAATCCATAATCATAGGTTCAAATTCCACACCCAATCATTGCCTGCTGTAGTCTGCATATTCCCGGAATATCTTTTTGGGCTTCCCACTGGGTGCCCCTGTTGTATCCCAACATCCCCAAAGACACATCTTAGGCAGATCAGCAATTTCAAACTGGCGCTGATGAGCGTAGGTGTATGCAAGAGTGGGCCCTACAGTAGGCTGGACCCCTACATCCAGAGCTCCTGTCCCAAATCCCTATACGGAGTTACAAGTGTCTGAGAATGATAAGGAAGGGTAGGGTCAAGGACATGTCTGTTTAGGACACCCCAGCAACATTCAGTGCTACTCTAAGATTTTCACTCTCTGGATGTATGCAATATTGTTTGTTCTGCTGAAGGATTAAGAGTTTTGTGAAAAATGATAATCAAAAGTTGGTAATATTAGGCTTAGAAATGAAAATCTACCCAACAGCCAATGTATCCCTCCCTCCAACAATTTCAGCATACTAGTTTATGGCATGCAGGGACCTCCTTAGAAAAGACATCAGTCAATTTCTACTCCCACCTCCGTCCAGATAAATCAAGCATTAAGAAGAGGGTACACAGTAAAAGCACCATCCCAGGAAGGTCAGCATGGAGAACGTGGCCATCCGCCTCACGGCTGTGTAAAACAAATGGTGGCCATCATTTTTCGTGACATTAAAAGGGTGGGTATTCACGGATTAATTTACCATTTCCGGTGTGAATTTACATCCCCTAATTAAACGAACACTTGATTTAAACACTCGTTGTACGCGGCCACGTGTTAAGGCGCGACTGATCTTTTTGGCAGCAGTACTTCGGGATACATCTAATACTCGGCACACCGCTGGTATAGTACTCGTCGTGCGCTAACACCACAATAAACCTTTATATAGAACACAATGAATCTGTTTGAAGTATAAACTCAATTAAACGGCTGCGTTTATTTCAAAGACAGCGGCTTTCCCTCACACATCCAGTCAGTCAGCCGGTATAAATTTGCCATGATATCAAATACTAACTTTGACCTTCAGCTGGATACTAGTTGATAAACCGATTTCTTAAAAGGTCGAATCCATTTAACAGTAAAACGCAACATCTCGAATTCATCAAATCGCTGTCCTTCCCTCATAACAATACACTTTATCGCTGTATATTTTTTGATTTGAGAGCAGGAGGTCATTTTGAAATTTCTCTGGTTTTAAAATTGTTTCGTGTATATTAATTTTCTATTCGATTTTTCCCAGCTATATTGGCTCACAGTGTGAGAGATGTCCAAATCCTACATGTAATCGAGACAAGTGAATGTAAACTGTCACATTACTTGTAAGAATTCTGCATCAAAGCAAACATTGCCTTACGTTTGCACTATTATTCAGATATAACGGAGGGAACTGAAGTGGTCCCCACTATATATGTAACGCTTTGAGTAGATTTAAAAAGCGCTGAATAGATATAATTAAATTATTAACTCCACATGTATTCAAGTTCGGTGCAGTTGAGATGTCTGGCTGCGCAGCTATAGGTGATCATCTTGGCAAGCCGTCGCTGCTGCTCAGTGCAATCCGCCCGTCAGGTTTACTATCTGGCTTTGCTTTCCCAGAAATGTACACTAATTTAGAGAAGCAGTGTCACGAAATAATGCATGACTGAAGCAAAGTTATAAGACTTAACTTAGTCTATTAACTTTTCATTACCAAGCATAAACATTAAAACTAGAAAAGCGTATTATTGGAGAAGGAGACGTTCGAACATACGCTTTTCTGCGCAAATGTATTAAGGCTTTCAATTAAATTGGTTACGTGTTCGCAGTCATCTGCGCAGCTCTGCGGAAACTGCAATTCATATCAATGTTTCTGAGATAAAACACTTTTTACGGTACGAAGCAGGGTATTCACCACAGACACGCGTGAAGGCAGCTGTTAGACACCGAGTTTACAAACCTTACCTTAACAACTTGCTGGTTCACCACAGTAGGTCCAACAAACATTAGGACGATGCCAAAAACCGTCATCAAAAGCCCCGCCACACACAGACCAATGGCAATTTTACTTTTCGAAGTGGCCATGGTTCAGGTCAAGGTACTAATAGTAGCAAGTATCGAATTATAAAAATAAACAAGTAAAAACTAGTGGCACGGGGAAGCTGACGTGCCCTTGCCCCGTTCTACCAAAAATAGGTCAACGGAGACACTTCGCCGTTTTTTCCACAACACGAGCACACCAAAGACCTCGCAATCCCGAGTCTGCTGCCACATCTCGAGTCATTCTGGTGGACTGAGCGCCTTTACATAGTGCTACAAACTTGGGGGCAGGGGCTGTTGTGGCTCGAACGGCGTGACACACTCGCTGCCTCAAATAGACTAGGAGGCGGTGGAATGAGGAGGTCATGGGAAATGTAGTCTTCACGCGGAAACACGCACGGCATTATAGTGGGAGGGATCCAGGTCCAGACTCGCCGAGTCATCTACAGGCAGTATTGATCGGTTTCAGAAAGCGTGAAAGCAACATTATACTTGATTTATATGTTTTCAGAAATGTAATAATAAACTGTTCAAACTGTATCGCTTAATGGCGAATACGAGAAACTCTGTGTTGATTGCATTAGGAGTGGGTTTGATCGAGTTCTGTCTTCGTCCGATTAGTGCTGTTAATATAATGAAAAGTAATGCTTTACCAAAAGACAAGTATCACGAAGATAACGATTTATGTTTGTCAAATAGGGATGCAGATATATAAATCGCATTGATGTTACTTTCTCTGCTTGCTAGTTTCTATGCTCGCTAGACATCCTTTTTTCCGGGACAGTCCTACATTTATGCATCGCGTCCCGGAATTTAATAAAATGCCTCATTTTGTCAATTTTTAACCACAGGAGAGGTTTGGGGATGCGGCGCTTTTTTTTTTTTTTTGATTTCAAGAACATTTGTGAAGTTTCACAAAAGTCGAAAGCCCGCCCGCTGTCTTCGACGAAAAGTTAACTGGACTGATGAGTTGTGTCCCGTTTTGGCACCGTCCAGTCGGCCTACTTATTTCTCACGTTTAACATTACAGTAGTGATGAGAGAAAAGTGAAGGGATTGCGTGCCATTTTTCCATGCTACTAAAGGCTCATTGCTTTCTGGTTTGCCCCTCCACAGATCACTTACTATACATAGTCATCAGAAAAGTTACGACCGCGCCAGAATACAGCGATTCTCCCTGCCGCTGCAAGTCTGAGCGGCTCTTAGGGTTGGGATTGTAAATAACTTCAGCTGATAATGTGCTTCGGGAAATCAAATGACCTTTGATATTATTTGGTCATGACAATAAATTTGCAAATAGTGCAACAGGTGGTGATCTTTGCACATTTGTACCATTCAGAGAACCAAGTTAAAGAAATCCCACTGTAGTAACAATGCCGAAGACAGCCTAATGATAATAAATGTCCAAGCATGTCATGGGTAATAAGTATAATCAACGCTAGTCCTTAACCAGTAATTAAAAAAAAAAACAAGAAACACACACACACACATATATATATATATATATATATATATATAATTACTTTTCTTAAAAAAGGTAAAATTAATTGATTTAAGAAATTACATTTAAAGGTATAAATTTTACATACACTTTAGAACAGGGGTGCCCAATTCCAGTTCTGGAGGGCTACAGTGGGTGCAGATTTTCCTTTCTTAATCAATGTCCAATTCTGCTGTTAACTGACTTCTTTTCTTTTCATTTTAATTTCATTGCTTTTCCTGGCCTCTCAGTTTCTATTTTTTTCTTTAAATGGTAGCCCAACATAAATGAGATGTGAAGTGAGCCAACAGATGACCAGCTGAGACAGGGCTGCAAACTCCAAACAATTTAACTGCAACCACTTTTTTAATCAGAATCCAATTCTTGTCAATTAAACCCATTATTTAATTTCATGGCTTGTTCCTGCTGTCATTCTGTCATAGTAGACATTTCCAAAACTGTTGATTTTCCTTTTTCTAAGAGCACTGTCAAAATGTTTTGTGGACCTGAACAGATCAACATTTCTGACATCTTTCTGCATTTTCAGATATTGTATGGCGGACAAAAGTTGGCTGGTTTGGGGTTGGCTTATTTTGTATCTCATTATTATTTAGCTGCTAATTAAGGAAAAAAAATGCTTTAATAGCAAGGAAATGAAAATGAAGGCAACATAAGGTAATTAGCAACAAAAATGGAAACAACTGTCCACTAATTAAGAAAATACTGTAATTTACAAGAAAACCTGTGGTCACCACTGCCCTCCAGGAACGGGGATGAATACCCCTGGTTGTGAGGAACCAGGAGTAGAAAACAAAATTGCCAAATACAAATAATTCACATGAAAAAGTAAGAGAACCCTGCCATTCCATAAGAACATCCTTTATTAGCTATGACTGCAACCCATCAGTCATTCACGACTTCATCTTTGCCAAGACATTTCTGTTGGCGTAAGATCTGGAGTTCCACTCAGCCTTGACATAGCCCAGTGATTCCTGAATTCAGCTCTGGAATACACCGAGACTGCAGGTTTTTGTCCCAACCTGATTCATAATCAAACAAGTCATTTTACCTTGAAGTGATCTCATTGCTCATTTAGTCTTTTATGTTTTCTTCTTTTAGTCTGCAATTTAAAAAGCACAGTAATGTGAAATATACATTTATACTACATTTAGAAACATTAGAATTTGTGCCATCTTGTCATTTTTCTATTTATTCACCTTTTTTGCTCCCTTAATTGCATTTTAATAATGGTGATTACCAATGAGTGAAGTAGACTCCAGGACAGACAAGGGTGCAGCTACTTGAGTGCCAGAGCCACAAGTGTGCTCACGAGTGGCAAGGACACCTGGAAATTGGTATGAAAATCATGATAAAGATGATGGCAATAAACATAAAACAAAGTATCTCTGTATCGCATACTGGAAAGCTTACTGAGAAATATTAGTTTTGTCTTTTTTAAAAAGGCAGAGACTGAAAAATAACAGCTTCTTTAATGAAAGTACAAGTCTAATGAAAAGTAAAGTTGGCAGGGATGAAAACTGTTGTAGAAATCAACATCTTAATTAAAGAAACATTAGTCCTAGAGTAGAACAAGTTTGCTGAAACCTCTTCAAATCAAAAAACAAGGCAGGAGGAAAGCTGTTCATTGTGTCATTTATTACTATTCAGCAGATGTACGAACAGGGAGCATTTTTTCCAACAGTCTGGTGCAGCATGATGAGAATGGTCAAATTCATCTTCTTCTTCTTGGTGCTTATGGCAGTTGGCAGACCAATGTAAATTTTGCAAGTCAGTCACTTACTGAGCAGCAGTGTGGAGTAGAGAGTCAGGAGGCACACCCTTGGTTGGGGGATTAAAAAAGAAAACCCTCAAATAGTATCAAAAAGTCCAACTTAAAGGTATTGGTCTATGTCACAAGCAGCTGAATCTACATAACAGTGTCAATATACATTTACTTTAGTTGGTTCATTGGTTTACACCCAAATTACCTATATAAAATAAAAGTCTATTTTATTATATTCTTATTCCTCTTAAGCTCTTTGGTTTGAGCCATCACACTTAAATTTCTGTGTATGTAACAACTGTCCATTCTGGTTGTTCGCAGGACATCTGCTGACTTCTTAGTCATCTTTCAGTACATTTTGTTGTACACTTGACCTTTATCTGGTTTCCTGGTGTACCTGAACAGGTTTCTGACATTTATTAACCATTTATGCTATTTCTTTAAGATGACTGCTGTGTTACCCTAGAAGTATTCCTGTCACAAAACCTGCATTCCTCTGGGACTGAACATGCACTGCCTGAGCTGCTGTGTTGCTTATTCCATGTATCTGCATTGTTTTACATGGAGAAATACTGTCTAGTATTTTCACTTAACTGGCTTCAGTCTGATTATATATATCCTTATCACAATTGTAATTTTAAAGTAAGAACTTGCATTTGCCCTACTTTCTCCACTCATAATTTTGCACAATTTTATCCTTTACCCTCTAATTCTCCATCTGTATGTAGCTCTGCCCTAGATACACAAGTGCATGAAAAACTTATTTAAACTATGTCTAAAGGACTTAAATGACTTGTGTTGTTTGGATATTGCAATACGCCACTTCACAGAATGAAACTGAATAAGACTTTAAAGAACAAGCTATGAAAAAAATGTAACCACCTGTTGCACACTCAGGGTTAAAGTAGGCAGATGCTATATGTGGAAAAAGAATATCAATTACAGCGTATTTTGGAACAATATTTAGGTTTGTTTTGGTACCCAATATTTTTCTATTATATTATATTATATTATATTATATTATATAAAAGGATATTGGAAGTCTTTCCCGTGAATGTCAATCATTCATGCATGTTCCTTTCCCAATTAAAAATACAAATCAAACAAGGACAGGTTTCCCCAAATCAAATGGTTTTCCTAAACAATCAAAGCTTCCTCAGAAATGTTAGTGGTGTCTGATATAATTATTTTAAGGTAGGCCATGCAAGCATTTTTTTCTTTCCTTACATGCATGAACATGACTGTCAGTCTGAAGAATGTAGCAATATTTAGGAACACATTAAAGGAAAGAGACCCACGATGTTACACAGCTCTGTGACTTGAGAGCACTCACATTTCGAAACACACCCAGCAGGGAGTAAGGAGTAGGAGTCCTCTAAATTTAGAAAGGATATTCATTATGTATTTAAATGTTTAATTCTATGTATGGATGTATGCTTTGTGTGCATCGCTTTGTTGGTATTATAAAAATTTGATTTTACTATTGTATGCTGTCACGATAAAATCCTGCAGTTGTATGCAGCAAAGATAAAGAAACTTATAACAGGACCGCATGGAACGTAATCCAAACAGTGCTAGTCTTGCCAGACTTCCACTGCAGGGCACACTTACTTATACCAGGCTAATTTAGAGTCACCCATTATTATGGGTTTAACATGCATATTTGAAGAAAGTGCGAGGAAAAGCAGAGTTGTCTTCTTCTTTCAGCTGTTCCCATTATGTTTGCCACAGTGGATCATCTTCTTCCATATCTTTCTGTCCTCTGCATCTTGCTCTGTCACACCCATCACCTGCATGTCCTCTCTCACCACATCCATAAACCTTCTCTTAGGCCTTCCTCTTTTCCTCTTCCCTGGCAGCTCTATCCTTAACATCCTTCTGCTAATATACCCAGTATCTCTCCTCTGCACATGTCCAAACCAATGCAATCTCGCCTCTCTGACTTTGTCTCCCAACTCTCCAACCTGAGCTGACCCTCTAATGTACTCATTTCTACTCCTGTCCATCATCTTCACTCAGAGTACAAACAGAAAAAACAAAGCAAATACATACAGAACAAGCAAACTCCACAGGCCAGGATTTCATCTTAGTCTCCTAGAGCTGTGAGGCAGTGTGCAGTAACACCAAAAAAGGGGTCATCTCAAATGCTGTTTTGTAGAATAAAAAAGAAACAATTGAAACAACAGAGCTGCATTGCAATTTTACTAAACTGTAATAAATAATAAAATGACACAATATCACTTGCAGGTCTTTGTGAGCATAAAGCATCCTGTCCTCACAGCTTGATCACAGCGATGTGTATTTTTTTTTTAGTTTGTTTGCAGAGCAGAATCAACCACAAGCATCACGGGATGTTATCGTATGTGAACGCATCACACAGGAAATAGAAATTTCTCAATTTATTTAAAAATAAAAAGAAAAACTGCCCAGGAAAGCATTTTAGCCTGGATATTAGACTGACCGTGACAATAAGCAATTTATATCCTTCTCTCATTTAAGCCATGCTGCTAATAAGAGGTAGAAAAGGATCTCTTCATGTGATGACTTCGCAGCATACAGAATACTGGAACGTTGTCAGCCTCAAGTTCTGAATTCTCAACACAGTCCCAAACACAGTCCCAAAACACAGTCCCAAAACACAGCCTTACAATTCTCCACCACTCCTCCCAGGCAAGCTTCGTCTCCTTCTTCCTCCCAACTCTGGCTCGCCGAGTGGTGGTGGCTGGGCCCTTTTATAGCCCACCCGGAAGCATTCCAGGTGAGTAACCACCTGGTCCCGATTGCACCTCCGGGTGGGGCTGAAAGCTCGTCCAGCCGGGCTGTGGGAAGCAGGCAGCTCCCCCTAGCGGCCACGCCGGGCCACAACCAAGCTGTGAAGGACTCCATCTCCCATGGAGCCCTGCGGGTGGTTGGGGAGTCACCGACGGCCAGGGAGGCTGCCACCAAGCGTCCCGGGGGAGGTATTGGACTTCCCATGGCGGCTCCCCCGGAACATAAGTAGTAGAGGCGTCCCTACCGGGCATGGGACCCGGCTGTCCTTCACAGTTCCCCTCCCTCAGATGAGACTTGTGGGGATCATCGGCCTGCCCGAGGGCGGTCCTCTCAGGACAGGAGTCGGCATCCTTGGCTCCACGGCTGCGCCCTGTAAAACATAATGAACAGGTCTGGGGTGCTGCCCGGCGTCCCTGCCACTCGGACGTCCTCCTTGGACAAACCCTCCAGACATGACCAGCGTGACCACAAGAAAAGCACAACCGACCCCCTCCAGCTCGACCCTTGCGGGAACGGAAGCAGGCAGGAAACTCCTGCCCCCTCGCCCACTCCGGGGAGGGCTGGTGGACGTGTTAGCCCCTCCGCGCGTAGCCCTCCTGCAGTGCCACACGAACGGGCTTACGCTGCACCTTGTCAGGAGTCCCCGACCTCTTTGTCCGGGTCCTCCTCTTCTTCTGGGGTGCACGGACGGTCTGGGTCCCCTTATGGGAAGAAGAGACCCTGTGCCGCCTGCACCCCTTTAGACGACCGAGACCGGTGCAGGCAGAGGGGCGGGTTGTTTGGCAGCCAACATCCACCAGCTGCCTCTCCACACGTTCCTCTGTCACCGTATCGGTCCACACGGCGGCGTCTTGTGTAGTGGGCGGGGCGACCTGGCAAGCAGCACTGATCATATCCGCAGCCGTTGCGCTCCGCCCCTTTCCTCTACGGCCCAGGCTTCACCTACCTGAACCGCTGTGTCCTGCAGGCAGGAGGTTGACGCCCCCCGTCTCTCCAGCCATTTGACAACGGCCGCCATCGGGGCGCCGATCTTCCAGTCCAAGTCCTCCTTCGTCTCCTGCAGGACCTGAAAAACCTTAACTAAGGACTGCAGAGGAAGGAGAACATGTTTCAACTCCTCTACAGCCCAAGAAAAGTTAATGCGTTCGGTCGGCGCTGGACTTGAAGTCCCTTGTTTCCTCCCACCGACGCGAGCCAACAAGACCCTGCGGACCCTCCGCAGGTCCGTTTGGGAGTCCGAGAGGCTCGGGAGAAGGTCCGTCACCCCGCCTGCGAACTGTCCTCGGCGGGCGGCTGACACACTCCCCTTTACCTGTTTCGGAGAGGAGCTCCTGCTCCTCTAGCTGAGCCACCGCATCGGGAAACTCCTCGGGTTCTCCTCCTCCGGCTCACTGGCCGGCCCAAAGGGAAGACACAGCCCAGCCTCGCTCTCCCCGTCGCTCTCTGCGCTGTCACGCCACGAACAGAGGCCATCTGCCCACCAACAGGTGGTTCGTCCCTCGGGGTCCAGGAGGTAGGCTGACGCAAACGCGGAAAACCCTTCCCGTGGCCCTTCCCTCTTGAGCCCGTCACCTACCTCCGGTTGTGACCCGTGGAGCGGGCGGCATGCCGGCGCCTGGAGGCTGGCTTCTGTGTCCGCCCGGCTTTCTTTTTTCCCCATGGCGCGGTGCCTGTAGGTGGTTTTTTTGCGGCCTCAGTTGCTCTGTGCTGTGCTGTGCTGCGCTGGCTGGCTTGCTTGCAGCTGCGAGCGCGTTCTCTCAGCGCTGTGCTGCGCGTGTCCGCCGGCAAGTCGTGCAGGCGCGTGCCTCGCGCTTCGGCCTCGGTGGCGCTCTCGTCGGGGCGTGCCCTGCTGCAGTCAAAGGCCGCTCTCAGCGCTGTACTCACAATAGAGCACGCTCTCTGCCTCGGGAGCGCGCTCGGCACTGCGGTGCGGTGTGCGCTCCTGCGCTGAGCTACACGTGCCCCCAGGTGTTGTGCCGGGCCGTTACACACAATTTTATGCAGGTCGGTCCAAATGGGCGGCCGGAATCCTGCCGACTACGCCAGATGTGAAAGGCGCTATATAGCGCCCGACCCGGCACAGACCACGCAGAGGCAATCGTGTACAAAACTCACAGGTTTTATTTTCTTCAGCCGTGGGCACACGCCTTCCCCGTGTCCCACAGGCCCAACACAGTCCCAAAACACAGCCTTACAATTCTCCACCACTCCTCCCAGGCAAGCTTCGTCTCCTTCTTCCTCCCAACTCTGGCTCGCCGAGTGGTGGTGGCTGGGCCCTTTTATAGCCCACCCGGAAGCATTCCAGGTGAGTAACCACCTGGTCCCGATTGCACCTCCGGGTGGGGCTGAAAGCTCGTCCAGCCGGGCTGTGGGAAGCAGGCAGCTCCCCCTAGCGGCCACGCCGGGCCCCAACCAAGCTGTGGAGGACTCCATCTCCCATGGAGCCCTGCGGGTGGTTGGGGAGTCACCGACGGCCAGGGAGGCTGCCACCAAGCGTCCCGGGGGAGGTATTGGACTTCCCATGGCGGCTCCCCCGGAACATAAGTAGTAGAGGCGTCCCTACCGGGCATGGGACCCGGCTGTCCTTCACAAGTGGTTCATTGTTACAGATTGCTGCTTATCTTCAACATTTCCTAAAGTTTTAAATGGCCATTAAATTATATTATGGGCTTGACATTTAGTAAAGGACAGTTGACACTAACACATTATAAAGGCAGTAGAGGCCAATGAGTTAGACTGCCAGTCCTTAGTAATCAATATGGTATTTTTAAACCACAAATAAATTTCAACTGAACCAAAGGAAAAAATTAATTCTGGTAATGGATGTCCCACCACATCCACAAAGTATCTAGTTCAGGGTACCAAACTGCACATATGCAACCACTTGCAAAGTGTGATGGATGCCAGCTTTACAGAAGACATGACATGTACATACTGTACATGCACACTGGGGCCAACTCATGATGCAGGAAAATAATGTATAACATGCGTTACCTTCAAGGGAATACATGCAAAAGTATAAAAATGACCCCTTTCTTGTTTCCAAAACAGTGAATTGGACTTAACCGTTATTAGTAACTTGTAAAACGGCATCATCATGGAAGCATAAATGATTACATTTATAAAGGAGCTGGGCAGCAAACAGAATGGTTATCTTTGTTACCCTTCCATTCCTGACTTTTATAATACCATTCCAAAGTTGTACATTGTGTGCTGCTATCTTCCTGTCTGACGTTCACTTGGATCCTTATCAGTCTGCCTACAGGGCAGTTAGATCAGTGAATGACATCATTTAACTAATAATAATAATAATAATAATAATAATAATAATAATAATAATAATAATAATAATAATATATGTTATTTAATAGGTGTCTTTCTTAGCACTCAATGTCACCTTACAATAAAATTAAACAACATTAGTAAAATTAAAACAAGAGAATGGTAAATCAAAAAGCAATAATTAGCAAACAAACAAAGATAACTGGCTGTAACAGTGCAAAATTCACAATTGGTATGCCAGTTTGAAGAGGTAAGTTTTGAAGGCAGTTTTAAAATGTGTTATTGAATTGAGCTGACATACAGTATATGAGAGGGAAGAGAATTTCCTGAGACATCTATAATATTCACAGGCATATTTGTAACATCAATAATACTGACCTCAGCAATAAAGAAAAAAAAAACTAACAATGTAAGACAAGAAATAAATAATAAATTACAATAGTTCAATGCTGCATTTTTACATCACGGGTAGTCAGAAAAATTGTTTTTATTAGTTTTGTTAGGGCATTCAAAATGAAAGGCACAATTGGAAATGAAACCAGAACAGCATATTCTTTTACAATGCATATCCTTATATGACTCCTAAAAAAAAAAAAAAAGATAAAATTAATTGGAAACAACATGCGCCTGTTGTACCTGCTCTAGCCTGGCACAGTCACATGATGCTGTTCTTTAGTGCGGTGCAAACAGCAGAATTCAGCAGAGACACACATGTAGGTCAATAAACACCAGTCCACTTGTACACCCTGGCACATGCCATTGGGAGCCCTCAACAGAGAACTGGAATGGCTAATTATTTTCCCCTTCCTCTCTGCACTTCTTTCCTCCTTGCTCCATGTCATACTAGCACTAAACTCAATTTTTGCTCCTTTAAGACGCATGTCCAATAAGAAGTCAGACATTGCTGTAAAGTCCCAAGACACACTGTAAGCAAATTTGTTTATTGAAACTAATATTGATAGATTAACTGCAATGAACTGGCTTCCCGTCTATGATTGGCTTCTGCCTTTCATTCAATGCAGCCAAGTTTCTGCTTTAATTCTGTTTAAAATCATTTTTGTATATCTGTCATACTTTTTCTCATGTTGATGTTCCCCATAATTTATGTTTGGGTATGTTTTATATGACTAAGAGTTGTGGTTACTCTTTTGTCTGAACTTGCTAAAAGAATGAATTGAAGAATTAAATATTAATTTATAATCATATTAGTTTGTTGACTAGGGATAAAGTTTTGTCCCTTTAAGAAAATTCATACAACCAGTTCATCCATGCCTATTTTATGAGTACTGAATCAGTCTAGTGTTTCCACCTACTGCTATTCAAGCTCAAAAAAGAACGAATTTTAATGAACAGATGCACGCCTTAAATTGGTTTGAGAATGTTGTGCATGTTGATAAATTCCATGGCTCCTCTGCTCCACTAAATAAATAATGCAAGTGTGGCCTGCTTGCCTAGGGATTGACAGCAATGGAAGCAGTATAAGGGTATTAGTATAGGACAGTTTGGTGCCGAGCACAGGCTGGAGACTGATAGAAAATGCCATAATGGCCATATTGTATTTGTTAGAATGCTCTCTGCCTTAGAAAGCTGGAAAAACAACGTAGTTGACATGCACTGCTGCTGTCTATCATTGTTTAACAGCTAAATTCAGTTATGATCGAATCTTCCAAGCTGTTCAACCTTTGGACCATTTGTCTGAACTAAGTCACTTGAACACAGATGAAAGTGCCAAAAACTCAGCAACAGACACAAATTCTTCTGAAATGTCTGTCTTTCTTATTGGTCCAGAAATCCTTATTCAGATAATGTGTTGCCTTCCTGTGCCTTAACAGCTGTTTGTTTCAAAAGGTTTTAAAGCACCAATAAAAGTCATGTTATATGCTGTTTTTCTCTGATGCGTCTTTTGTCCTTCTGTCACCATTTTGGTGTGGTATGCAGAAAGACTAGGCAATTAGAGAAGGTTCCAAATTAAAGGGCTTAATTTTCAGGGACACCATGTGTCCCCTTTAAAATACAGTATTAAACAGACAGACATTACATAGTATGGTGGACAGTGCCATGGGCATAAGGTTGCCAGGCAGAACAAAAGTGATTTGTTTTGAGAGACATGTCTTTTAAAATATTTAGAAAGATAAGGAAATAAATGCACTGTACCTGCAGTGTCATTCCAAGTCATGAAGTTTATGCATGGATATAGACCTTGATGGAGGGTGGTATGGCTTTTCTATATACTGGTTACACTGGAATGTTATGGAGAGGGGCACCAGTGAAGGAGACAACCAGAAACAGAGAGAGAGAGTGGAAGAGACTGAAAAAGAAATGTAAAGTTGTAAGAACTAAACACAATTCGTCTAGGACTCCTGCAAGTTACTTGGGATGCTTAACCCCTGGCTTAAAACACATACACACACACCAGCTAGCAGGGATCTAGAATACTTCCTGGACAATTTTTTTCATATAACTTACTTTATTGTAACACCACAAATTAAAGACTAGGGAGTTCAAGGATTTTGTGGATTATTAGAATTAGTTGGCAGTGTGGATTAGTGGTTAAGGCTTTGGACCCTAGAACTTCAAACCCTGAGGTTTCAGTTTCCGCTACTGACACTATGAGACCATGATCTATTCACTTCACATGTCTGTGCACTGAATGGAATAAAAAAAAAATCAAATGTAATTAATTGTATCTAAAATGTTGTAAATCACCTTGGATAAAAGCATCAGCCAAATAATAAGTAATAAAATTCAAGTTCTATTGTATCCAGTTGAAGTGGCATGTGTAATGAATGGGATACTTGGGTAAGCAAAAGACCAGGAGATGAAGAGCCATTAAGGGAGAAAGCATAGGAATTGTCTGCAAACAGAGCAGTGATCAAAAGCATGTCTTACTTCAGAAATCAGGCTGTTGTATGGATGTCATCTCTGACGTGGATCTCAGCCCTGGATGATCTGTGTTTTGTGCCATGTGAGGCTCTGTAACCCATAATTGTACCTGCAGATAATTGACTGGTCACTGATAACTTGCTCGTGAAAAACAGCTTTTCTTGTGAAGAGTCTTTGTCTGTACTGTATCTGTTTTCATAGCAGTAACACTTTCCACCTGACTGACTGGCTGGGATGGCCTGTGCCCGATTTATCCAGGCACCTGACCTCCCCTTCGATGATTTTAGTTCCCTAGCAGAACACCATGTAAAATAGTACACTGGCCATTATGAACTGATAAAACATCCTCAACAGCTTGTTGGTCACATTTTAAAGACATTAGTCTCTTCTGAAGGAAACCGTTTATTTTGCTTTATTTATCATGAAGTTAATGTAAAACCAGAGGATGGCAGGTACACCAGGACTGAAGTCTTATAACTTTGTTCACATGGTTCAAAGTAATGGGTTAGCTGACAGGTCTTCTTCACCTGTTTTAGACAATAGTCCCTGACTTTGTTTTTTTCTTTTTTTCTTTTGTTTTTAGTTTTTTTTTTTTTTGCTAAGAAATCTTAATAAGAGTCATCCAGCATCTAAAATCTCTGTTTGGTAAATTTCACTCCAACTTTCCTCCCGTCTTTCTTCCTTGCCCTGTGTTTTATGCTGCAATGTTGACAGTGTTATCCCAGGCCCCTCAACAAAATGCTTTTTTGACTTATCAGGATGGTTTCTATATGCCCTGTTTAATGTAAAAGATCCTACATAAAATCGCTTCCTTTGTTGATCAAAGTGATACAAGTCTATTTCATGGCACTTTTCAGTACTTGTGAAAGAGACGCACTTCCCATGCAAAACCATTAAGAGGATGGCCCCCAGAACCAATTGAATTCCTTGGTGCCTACAATGAACCCATACAGCAGACACAGCGGAACTGTGATCACAAGAGCTTCCAGATATGGCATAGTAAATTGTGGTTTCTTCTGCATTACTCCTGACATTTAGCAGTAGACAATCCGCTCACCATGTGACTTCCTCCTGCATACAGTGAAAACCTAATTCCAGGTTAATTTCTTTTTCCACATCCTGATGATATTTTCCTAAAATTGCATCTCAGGGTGAGCCAAGAGATAATGTCAGCAGTAGATCTCAGGTCCTCAAGCAACAGTATTTCACTCACTGCATCCAGGTGACAATCAGAAAGTCATACACGTTGTGCTAATATACGACGAAAGAAAAAGGATGTCTTCCAATAATTGTCCTTAACTGGAGAACATCCAACTTCTGACTCAAAAGCTTGAATGAAACTTGCAGAATCATTAACATTGGTGATGTGGTTTTACTATACAAATACAATGTCTTTGATTAATGTGTCTGCCCAACCGCATATAACTGAATATAATGTCCTGTATACATGTACGAAAAATTAATTCTGTAGAAAAAACAAAAACCAATTGTGTTCCATCCACCCCACTTTATCCAGTTTCCTGTTTCCTGTAAGATGGCAGTTTAGTATAATACACAAAATTGCTGTGAATGCATCTGGAGAACATCATTGCTTTCTGGTACCATTGTTTTTATAAACAGTATTTCTTATGCTTCTTAATTATTAATGTTATTTTTCTTACATCATTGCAGCGTCATTGTGGTTGTTGCCAGTCATATAGTTTGCTATCAATATAATGTATGTCATCACAATGCAAAAACTAATTAAGATGGCAGCACACAGTATTTCACTCAAAATCCAAGTATCTCCTCTAATAATTCTAGTTTTTTCATTTTGCCTTCTTAAGTAGTATTTTGTTAGTCTCCTTTGCTTTGGCCAGTGTACTCTTTTACATGGTGTTCTGCTAGGAGACCTTAAAACCAACTAATGGGAGGTCAGGTGCTTGGATAAACTGATCAAGAAGGCCATTTGTATCACAGGACTGACCCTGGACTCATCAGGCAAGCGATTGTGATTAAAGCTTGGGAAAAGCTGCCCATTATCAGAGTGACCAGCCAATTATCTGCAGGTACAATTATGGGGTACAGAACCCCACATGAGAAACATGGCATAAAACACAGATTATCAAAAGCTGAAATGCATGTCGCAGATGCCATCAATGCAGCAGCCTGATTTCTGAAGTAAGACAAGCAACCTAAAGACACATTCTCTCCTATGCAGATGTTGTATCCTTTGGCACTATTTGTCAGCTTTTATATCTTTATTGAAAGTATCATTTTTTACTAAACTGGTGTGAAGCATGTTTACTTTTACAGCAAGGGTATATGCTCATAAGAGCTTCATATTCAGACTTTGCTACTATTAATGCATATTTTGCAGCTATTAGTCTATTTTAATAAATACTACTTTGTATTAAAAGTCTATACCTTTAATGCAAATCTTAGGTGTTTGACGTAAAAAAGTAACATAAGGCACTCCATGTGGACAAGTTTCCATTTCTCTTTCACAGGAATAGAGGATGAGGAGGGATGCGTCCAACAGAGAGCAGCATGGGAAGGAATAATGCATAGTAGGTAGGTGGCAAAAAATAAGGTGCAGAGCCTCCAGTGTCTGGGGACACCTGATCTTGTCTTCTCAATCCAGTCCTAGCGAGTTCTTATCTGAAGTACTGACAAGTGACACACTGAGCATGCATCACCTATAATGAGTGCTCCAGTCTGCGTGAGCTGAGTGCTATATGTGTGGGTGTGTGTGTGTTTGTTAAGCTTAAGATCCACAAGAGTAGACAATCCATAGTGAATCTGGTGAACCATTATGTATATTATTGCAGTTTTTGTTGTCTTTGAATTATTCCTTTTCCTATTTTCATGTATTTTCCGTGATGTATGTAATTATGTACTGTTTTTTTTTAAATGTGCCTCCATTCCATGTATTTTGTGGGCGGACGCTGGGCTACTTTGATGTCACCACTCCTGAGCTCTTCCTCTGGCTATTCAGGCCCACGTTGAGCAAACTCAAATCAGGAGCTCATTACGTTTGTTTGGAGTTACTGTGAATATTGTGGCTCTTTGGGGTGTCTTTGTTCTCTGACGTTCTGCTATCTGTTTATGGAATACAATTCTAGATTAGTGCCTTGGGACTTGTTTGCTGTAAAATTGCATTTTAGGAAACTCTTTTGTACCTCTTTTTGCTCTTTTGATAATTTTTGCCTATCTTCTATTTTGGTCAAAAAATCCTTTATTTATAAAGATTCTTTGTCCTTTTGTATACAAGCTGGAGTTTACAGTCATTCCTTGTCTCGTGGGACTTTTGATATACAGGATGACACAGAAAAACAGGAACTTTTGAAACATCCAATAAAAATAGAAGAAATCCAACAAAAAAAAATTATTGACAGCAATTGAACCACTGCAACTTGCCTTTTAAGAGACAGTAATCCAAATTATCAGTGTCTGAAAATTACGTCCTGTATATGGCGTCCTGCTGTACGTATGCATTCTTCCAATCTGCTGCTGAGGTTCCCCATTGATCGCTGCAACATCTCAGCTGGGATAACACGAATTTCGTCTTGAATTCTTTGTTTCAATTCATTCAGTGTCCTTGGCCGAGTCGTGTAGACCCGACTCTTAAGGTAGCCCTAGAAGAAAAAAATCACAAACGGACACATCCGGTGATCTTGAGGGCCAGGGAATGTCACCGAATCTTGAGATGACATGGTTTCTGAACAATTCTTGCATAGCTGCCATTGATTACCTTGCAATTGATTACTAAATGGCGAGATTGTTTACAGCTCAAGGTCTCTGTTCCGCAGTGCTGCCAACTGTACATGGCTGCCACTACGCATTTCAAAAGTTCCAGTTTTTCTGTGTCACCCTGTATTTTGAGACATGGCCCTACAGTGAAAAATCCAACAGCTAGCAGTATGGAGTAGCTGGATTTTGGGTGAGTCTCCTTGAGCAGGCTGGCGAGGGAATTAGCCTGCCTTCATGTTCCCAAAATAATACATATGGGGATGTGGAGAGAAATCCTGAGTACCTGGTGGAAAATCCGTGGAGATACGAGGAACACAGACAGGCACAGGGTTTGAATCTGGGATGCTGCATTCATGGGGCTGATTTACCTGACATAAATAAGTTAACAAACACTAAATAAGTACATATATGTGGATTATAATAATATATGGACCCAAATCAGAGTAACCTAAAAAGCCCAGTTCAAGATTTAAAACAAACTTTGATCCTTTTCTCTTCCCTTGTTGTTGTGAGAACTCGTTAAGCCATATGCCGCCTGTGATGAATATCAAGTTCTTTTTATTGTCAGGAGAAGAAAGCACTCATCCACTAAAGAAATCACTCACCAGTTTTTGTAATCCTTTCCTTCCACAGAGCTTGGCTGGACCTTCCAGCTTCAAAGGACACATTTATTTTTCATTTTCCTTGTAATCAATGGTGCTGTTAAAAGTAAAAAGGTATCCATCCATCATCCAACCCACTATATATGGGGTCTGCTGGAGGTAATCCCAGCCAACACAGGGTGCAAGGCAGGAAACAAACCCCGGGCAGGGCGCCACACACACCCACACACTAGGGACAATTTAGAATCGCCAGTGCACCTAACGTGCACGTCTTTGGACCATGGAAGGAAACCCACACAGACACGGGGAGAACATGCAAAAACCACGCAGGGTAGACCCGAGAAGCAAACCCGGTCTCCTAACTGCGAGGCAGCAGTGCTACCCACTGCGCCACCGTGCCACCCAAAAGTAAAAAGGTAAATAATGTTAATCTAGTAGACATAAATACAGGATCTGAATTTATTACACATAACTTTTGTGTGATGGCCTGACCGATGTGACTGTGCTGAAAGTCAATTATACCAATGAAAAGTGAAAACATGAATTTATGCCAAACTCTCCTTGCAGGAAACTTTTATATTTCAGACTCAAAAGCACTTGAAATTTTCAGTATGGTTTAATGCAAATAAACATGGTTGTTAAAACTGGTTAAAACTGGACTGTGAAGTTTCATTCCAGACTGGTCATCGTCATGGCATGCTTCAAGATTACCCACAAGACAGAGAAGCGATGCATCACTCTTCTAAACCTTAATTCCATACTTTTGACTCTGTGTCCTGTGTTTTTGGTACTTTACACTTTAAAGGACAATTACCCCTTTAATCTGAATTACCCTCTCTCTCCAAATGTTCTTTCAAACTAACAAGAGTGGAATTGCATTTCCTCAGAAAAAATATTTTTCTGTAACAGATTTATAACACTAAAGAATACTGACTTATAGTAAACTTTTTGGGTTTCCAAATGTATTGTTATTCTTCTGTCTACCTTCAAGTTGCTGCTTCTTGAAATTAGTAGACAAAATACATTTACGTTTAACTTAAAGATATTTAAAGAGAAACAGGCAAAGATAAAAATAATATTTTTTTAACATGATCAGGATGTGATTTTCCATCCATCCATTATCCAACCCGCTGTATCCTAACTACAGGGTCATGGGGGTCTGCCTGAGCCAATCTTAGCCTTTTTTAAAAAAAGTTTTTTTTTTGTTTTTTTTTCATGTATAAGAATGTCAGTTAAAACGGATGGATCTTTTATATAGTCTCTTATAATACACATCGAGCATAGTGAACCTCAGTTTAACGGGAATACTCCAGTCGGTAAGAGAGTAAATATTTTATTCTCATTTCATGATTTTTACTCCATTAAATAATGATTAATTTTTCTTTTACATATTTATAGAATTGTTTTGTGATTTTGACTGTAATAAATAATCATTTTTCTTTTGTACATATACATCCACCCATTCATTATCCAACTCGCTATATCCTAACACAGGGTCACGGGGGTCTGCTGGAGCCAATCCCAGCCAGCACAGGGAGCAAGGCAGGAAAAAAACCCAGGGCAGGGCGCCAGCCCACCGCTGGGCACACACACTAGGGACAATTTAGGATCACAAGTGCACCTAACCTGCATATCTTTGGACTGGAGGAAACCTATGTAGACACGGGGAGACCATGCAAACTCCATGCAGGGAGGACCCTGGAAGCGAACCCGGGACTCCTACCTGTGAGGCAGCAGTGCTACCCACTGATGCACCGTGCCGCCAAGGTGTGATTTTAATTTTCAAAATACTTCTATACTGCTGAAAGAATCCATATTAATATTCCATTTCTATACCCTAAACTACAGTTTATCTGGAAACTAGTTATATTACAAATATGCCACCTCAAAAAATCATGCACACTCCAATGAATGATAAATGCAGAAACTTTTTATAAGAAGTGATGAACAGCTGCTTTGATTAAGACAAAAAAATATTTTCCATGTGATAGTCCACAGTGCCACATGATTCATCCTTTTCTACTTCCATGAATGAGGCAAGAAGGATTTTTAAAATTAGTCAAAGCTCATCAATCATTTGGTCTGGATTGAATCCCACAATGTATTTTAAAAACGTTTACCAACCAAACAGCTAACATCTTACTGACATTTTCAATGCTTCACTGAAACAATCGGTGGTCTCCAACAATTATCCACAAAAACTGCACAGGCGCTGAGAGACTGCTTTGGAACTACAGACTGGGGGTCACATAGTGAGAACATTGAAGAGGATGTTGACTGCACTACTGACTACATCAACTTCTGTATGGACATTGTAGTTCCAGTAAGAACAGTACACTGCTATGCTAACAACAAGCCATGGACTACAAGTGACATCGAGGGCATTTTGAACCAGAAGAAAAGGGCTTTTAAAGGCGGTGATCAGCATGAGCTCAAGCGCGTGCAGAAGGAACTCCGAGTCCAGCTCAGGGCGGCGAAGGAGCAGTACAGGAGAAAGATGAAGCAGAAGTTGCAGAATAACAGCATGAAGGAAGTGAGGGATGGGATGAAGATCATCACTGGCTGCAGCTCGAAGCGGGGTGCCACCATCGAGAGAGACGTGGAGACAGCAAACCAGATGAACAACTTTAACAGGTTTGACTACCCTAACCCACTCTCACCACGGAGTACTGCACCCTCCACCTATCCTTCTGCTGATACCAGCATAGGTGAGACATCCCCACCCACAATTACAGCAGTGCAGGTGAACAGAGAGCTGAGGAGACTTCGTGCAAGCAAAGCAGCGGGTCCAGATGGTGTATCGCCATGATTGCTGAAGGCCTGTGCACTGGAGCTGGGGAGTCCTCTACTGTGCATCTTCAACCTGAGCCTGAAACAGGGGAGAGTCCCGAGGCTTCAGAAAACATCTTGTATCACCCCAGTCCCAAAGGTATCACGTCCTAGTGAGCTGAATGACTTCCGGCCTATTGCTCTGACGTCACATCTGATGAAGACCATGGAGCGGCTGCTGCTTCACCACCTGAGGCCACAGGTCCGCCATGCCCTCGACCCTCTGCTGTTCACATACCAGGAGAAGGTGGGAGCGGAGGATGCCATCATCTATATGCTACACCGATCCCTCTCCCACTTGGACAGAGGAAGTGGTGCTGTAAGAATTATGTTTTTGGTCTTCTCTAGCGCCTTCAACACCATCCAATCTGCTCCTTAGGGACAAGCTGACTGAGATGGGAGTAGATTCACACCTGGTGGCATGGATCGTGGACTATCTTACAGACAGACCTCAGTATGTGCGTCTCGGGAACTGCAGGTCTGACATTGTGTGCAGCAATACAGGGGCACCGCAGGGGACTGTACTTTCTCTGGTCCTGTTCAGTCTATATACATCAGACTTCCAATATGACTCGGAGTCCTGCCACGTGCAAAAGTTCACTGATGACACTGCTATTGTGAGCTGTATTAGGAGTGGGCAGGAGGAGGAGTATAGGAAGCAAATCAAAGACTTTGTTAAATGGTGTGACTCAAACCACTTACACCTGAACGCCAGCAAGACCAAGGAGCCGTTGGTGGATTTTAGGAGGCCCAGGCCCCTCATGGACCCTGTGATCATCAGAGGTGACAGTGCAGAGGGTACAGACCTATAAATACCTGGGAGTGCAGCTGGATGATAAACTGGACTGGACTGCCTATACTGATGCTCTGTGTAAGAAAGATCAGAACCGACTATGCTTTCTTAGAAGGTTGGCGTCCTTCAACATCTGCAATCAGATGCTGCAGATGTTCTACCAGACAGTTGTGGTGAGTGCCCTCTTCTATGCGGTGGTGTGAGGACGCCTCACACCTGGACAAACTTGTTAGGAAGGCAGGCTTTATTGTAGGAATGAAGCTGGACAGTTTGACATCCGTGGCAGAGTGACGGGCGCTAAGTAAGCTATTGTCAATCATGGAGAATTCACTGCATCCACTGAACAGTGTCATCTCCAGACAGAGGAGCAGCTTCAGTGACAGAGTGCTGTCACTGTCCTGCTCCACTGACAGACTGAGGAGACCCCACACTATGCGGCTCTTCATTTCCACCCGGGAAAGTAAACGCTAACATTATTCAAAGTTATTGTCTGTTTTTACTTGCATTTTTATCACTCTTTAATTTAATATTGATTTTTGTATACTGCTGCTGGATTATGTGAATTTCCCCTTGGGATTAATAAAGTATCTATCTATCTATCTGTCTGTCTGTCTGTCTGTCTGTCACTTCAGCCAAGTACTTACTGATGTTGTACAATCAATCCTGATTAATAAGCACCTGGACATGGAAACTACTGCCATCTTCTATAACGGGATTTCAGACTTCCTATCTAGCCTCCTCCAACACGTACAGACTGGCAACAAGACGTCTATGCTGGCCTGCAACACAGAAACCTCACAGGGCATCTCCTTGTTCACCTGTGACTATGTTGCCAAACACAGTGCCAACTCAATCATTACATTTGCTGGTTACATCACTACCAGTGGCCTGATCACCATTAATAATAAAGCATCTTATAGAGAATATATTTGCCTTCTGACATCATGGTGCCAGGATAATAAACTCTAAGACTTAATCATAGATTAAAAAACCAGGAGGCACACCCCTACTTAAAGCAATGCCACAGTTAAGGAATGTGCAACAAAGCTAGCATAAAACGCAAACTTAATATACATATGTGATTACTTATTTTATGTGTCCTATAGTTATTGTCATATTTCTATAATGTAATAAATATAATTTACCCAGTGCGAAACAAAAACATAAAACACATTTTTGGAACTAAATTCAGATTACAAACCTGGAGAAAAAATCACAAAGAGCTAATAGGGTTAGCACCAGTCAGTGCACGATGTGGAGGAGGCTGTGTGGACAGACAGCCCCTACCTGCAAGCACTCACAAGATTTCTATCCACTGCTGAAATCCTCTGGCCACAGGCAATTCTCCTTAAGGATCCCGGCTTGGATTGGCTCATGGAGGTGGAGAATGTGAGTCAAATACTGTTGGCTCTGACCCGAGGTGAGCAATGGTATGAAATGTGCAGGAAGGCAGCGCACAAGGAAAATGAGAGCTTGTCGGGAAAATGAGAGCTTGTTGTTGGAATAAACATAGTTATATTTCCATCACAAATATCACTGTGACAAAATATTAAAAAATAAAAACAAAAAATTATATATTTCTTTGATGAAGCAAAGACATAAAACTACCCCAACTTTCAAATCAGTTAACTAAGTCCCAGAAAGTGTCAAAATATTACTATTAATATTTAGTAGTGTACTTGAGAGTTCCCAAACAATGTCTTAAAATGGCTACTTGATTACTGACAAACCCTGGCTTGAAACAAAAACTGCAATGAGAAATTATTTATAAATAAAATATGTATATAAAATGCCCTGATGAACAAAAACAAGCTTTCAAGAGCAAAAAGGCACAGATGGCGATTTTTCTTTTTTTTTTCAAAACAAACAATTTGGAAAGAAAACAGAGTCCTAAGAAGAAGAATAACAGTAACAAGATGAGAGAAACAGACCACGCCAGGGGCACATTCAGAATGAACTGCAAGGGCATGTGGGTTGTCCCCACCTTTATAGGACTGAAGGCAGCCCCTTGATGGTGCAAATCCATGCGACACGAAGAAAGATACACAGGTACAATACAGAGAACCTAAACGACCAGGAATAATAACATTAACAAGGAAATCACAAATGGACAAAACAGCCAAAAAATGGCATTTCAACCCAAGCAGAAATATAACATCATAAGTGTAACTGTGATGGAACTGTTCCATATCATTGTCAAGGTTGTAAAAAATAAAGTGCTTATTTTGCTACAATAAACACACAAACTTGAATAAGAAGTGTTTGATGCTGTTTAAATGTCATTTATGGTATACTTTTCTTTTAATTTCCAAGTTTAAAGTGTGTTAATGTAAGTGACACTTCATATTTTAACGTTACATTAACAACAATATATGATATTTGGCACAGCATGTGATGTAAATATGTAGCAGTACAGCGGTGACTCTAAACTGAATGTGAATTTCCCCTTGGGGATTAATAAAATATCTATCTATCTATCTATCTATCTATCTATCTATCTATCTATCTATCTATCTATCTATCTATCTATCTATCATATAGTGCCTTTTCTATCTATCTATCTATCTATCTATCTATCTATCTATCTATCTATCTATCTATCTATCTAAAAATCCATCTGTATTTTATGGTTCACCTGATACCCAGAAAAAGCCTAAATGTCAAACTCTGCCTATTCCTGTACCGAGGGCTGTCTTAACATATGGGCACAATGGGCATTGGTGGCCCCACAATGTTTCTGATGCCCGTGTTTCTGTTTTGCTATCAAAACTACATTGCCTGGGGCCCTATGATGCCGGTATGATGGCCCTTCCAGCACCATCATTATTCCTGCCTCTTCTGTTCTGGTAAATGGTGCAGGACCACCAGAAATCCTAGCACTAAATTTTGGGGCAGATTTACCCCAAAAGTAAGCTCTTTTAAGCAGTTCAACTTATCGCCGAGCCAAGAACTGTTCTCAAAAGAAATCCTGCTACCATTTATTAATGATAAACCAATCATGTTCCCTTTCTTTTTGTTCTGATCAGAAAAGGCAAAGCACGTTTAAGGGGGTGTGGAAACTAATTGAAATATTTAGCCATTCCCATGCACGTTCTTTATTTACAAAACAAAGTTGCAATCTGAGAGGCTAAGCAAAAAAACATCTCACAGACCGTGTACACGACTATAAAACTGAATTTGAAATGAAACACACAGGTAGCATTGTCTGTGATCGACTGAGGTAAAACCTTATTGAAATTTTAAGAAGGTGTGTACAGATGATAATATACAACCTGTAACATGGTGGCGCAGTGGTAAGCGCTGCCGCTGCACGGATAGGGAGTCCTGACTTCGACTGCGTTTGCAAGTTACCTCTCTTAATATGGGCGTCGGTATGAAGTACGTGACAAGCACTTCGTCATGATCTGTGCTAGATACTGCCAAACTAGACTCCACGAGGACCTGGGGTGAATTAATCGGATATGTGTAGGCTATATTGTGGTTAACCATGTGAACTTAACAATAAAATAACATTTCATATCTATTACACCATACACCAGCTCTGATCCTACGTACAAAGTATTAGCTCGAGGGGTTCGGTAAATTAGCAAGTGCGAATCACTTGTTCCTGTTCAGGCAGGGCCGAGACAAACTGAGGTAGACGAGGAACTTGCCTCGGGTGAACAATGGGAAAGGGCGCCAAATTGATGAAAAGTGATCATTAAAAACTGCAAAATAAAAAAAAAGAAAAAAGCCAAATTGCAATGTTCGTCAAATGCCTTAAGCAAACTGGCGATTTGCATCGGGCGCTGTCGCTCGATACACTGCTTTCCTCGTATGATATAAGAAGTAATAGATATGTTAATATCACAACTTAGATGGAGCTATGAAAAAACTATATGGGATTTCGTCTGATTTCGAATTTTTAACAGGTGAAAAATTAAAGCCGATGGATACAGAAAATAAAAAAAAACAGCTTGTGATGTATTCCTTAAATATCCAAATGATAGAAATGCTGTAGAATTCTTATCAGAGATAATTAGTTTCAAAAATAAGGCAATGACGTTAATTTCAGACCTTAAAGCAGCTACAAGTTTAGATATTTTAAAAACGATTCATGAATATAGTTTAGTACAGTCCTATCCAAATTTAGAAGATGCATTGAGAATACAGTATTCCTAACACTGCCTGCTACAGTAGCTTCTGGTGAAAGAAGCTTTAAGAATCTTTAGTACACTTTAAATTATCAAAATCTATTAAAGATCGTCACTTGCTCAGGAAATATTGTAAAATATGGTAATTTTATCAGTCGAACATGAATTGACAAAACGAATTAATTTTGATACAATAATTGATGAATTTGCTTCACTAAAAGCAAGAAAAGTAAAACTTTAAAAAAGATTTTATATTGGGAATTTATTTAGTTTTTTATTCATTGTAATATCAAATGTTGTTTTGTCTAAAGTATTATTGATATTATTTTGTCTCTATCATTAAATTAAATTACTGAAAATTTTGTAATATTCAAATTCATCTCATGTGTAATATTTATTTTGTGTGATTTAATATGTGCAATTTTATGTTCCTATTGCTGTTGTACTATTACTGCGTTCTGTGTTTGATATTTAATAATTAATAAATGTATTTTGTTCTAAAAATCTTTTAATACTTATTAGTAATAAAAACTATATACATAGGGCGCAAATGTATCCTTCCGTCTCAATTGAAAATACTTCTCAAATTTTAGCACAACGACTTCAACAACTTCAAATAAGCAACAGAACGAGCCAGTAGAGATTTTGAGGTGCCAGAAGGCCCCCATTGCCACTGGTCACGCATTTGTACGGTTAACCGCACCCCACAAAGCGGAGGGGACCGCCTCACTGATGACGTCAGTGAAATGGCGAGGCGCATTTTTTTGATTGACAGCTTTTCACTCCGCTCGAAGGGAATGACGTTGGATTTAGGGCGGGTTTAAGCCGTCACTTCCTTTCCACGCTTCAGTCTATTTACCGGCTTATTCAAATTGAACACGCACGGGTTGACGGGGTTGTTTTTATCAAACAATTAGTAGAGTTTTGAAAACCAAGAAAAAGTCTAAGCTTCGCAGTGCTCCAAATGTAAGCGCAAGTAATGAAATTTATGTTTTTATAGAAGAGTAAGCATTTTGCCTTGACTTTCTAAATTCAACATAAAGTGGGATGGGCAACTATGAACAGCGAAGTATAATGGTCATTTGTCATTTTTATATTTTACTCGTAACGCGCACTTTGTAATTTGAGTATTCTACCGTAGCGTGCCATGTACTTAAAACATTAATAAGCTATATGATGTGAATGTAATTTTTTGAGAATGTTTTGCGTTTTACAGTTTGCGTTTTGTTTTAATAATCATCCTTGTTCACTGTATTATAATTACAGTTAGGTTTTTCTTTTATCCCGTGACGTGTGTATGGACCATTCTACGCAGCCATTGGAGCTCGTCTGTCGAGAGACTAAAATACGCTGCCTTACAATCTGAAAAATGTTATAGACTAGTAGCTGAGTCCACGGCTCGTTTTCATTTCCATAGGCTTTTATTAATACAACATGTATTTCTATTCTGTTACATTTTTATACAAACGATGTAGCTCAGAGCTCTTTGCAAGGTTTCCAAGGAACAGGCAAGAAATAACGATTTCAAATTAGAGTATAGTAATGAGCAGCCGAAAGAAGAAGTAGAAGTAATGAAGAAATACATAACATGCATATAGAATTAATAAAAATAGAGTCATTGAACTTAGAATTGGCTTTTAAGTCTCTAAATGTGAGAACAATGATAAGGTCAAGTTGTAAGGGAGTTCTAAAAAAATCCAAAAGTTGGAGAAAAAAAATTAAATCTGCAGGAGTCCCAGGCCAAAAGTTTTTGGTAGTTCCTTAATTGTTTTGTACACTTTATTTTAGGATTTGATTTGGTGGGTTTTGTTGGTACTTTGATCAGATGGTTATAGTGGCCCAGAATGCAAACGTAGAAGAACTGGAAAAGAAAATGGTGAAAAGTAAAGACTATTAAAAATTTCAGATTCATTGAAGACTATGATAATCCTGTGCATATCTAGTTATTAAGAGATGAACTAAGATGATGCTACGAAAAAGACACATTTAAAGATGCACAGTGTTAGCCTGGCACATCTGTTAAGTATTCCAGATTTTTGGTGCATAGCAGCAAAAGGCCACCTCATCAATGCCTTTTATGCAGGACTTCCCGGGTCCTCCCTGCGTGGAGTTTGCATGTTCTCCCCGTGTCTGTGTGGGTTTCCTCCCACAGTCCAAATACATGCAGATTAGGTGCATTGGCATTCCTAAATTGTCCCTAGTGTGTGCTTTGTGTGTGTGCGCACGCGCCCCCTGCCCAGGGTTTGTTCCTGTCTTGCGCCCTGTGCTGGCTGGGATTGGCTCCAGCAGACTCCCGTGACCCTGTGTTAGGATATAGCGGGTTGGATAATGTCTGACTGTTGGAATAATAAGAAGATTGTTAGAATATCTAAGATTAGTGAAACGGGCTTTCCTAAATATAGGAACAGCACGATTATTTAAGGCTTTATATCTCATGAGTGGTATTTTAAAGTCATTTCTGAGGAACATGGGTAACCAGTGCAACAATGATATAACTGATGAGAGGTGCTCAGATTTTCGTTTTCTGGCTAAGATTTTTTTAGGGGAATTCTGAACTAACTACAGGCGATTGATGTCTTTCTTAGGCAGACCACTTAGGAGGGCATTACAGTAATCTAGCCAACTAAAACCAGAAAACATGAATTAAGTTTTGAATATCTTGCAGTTTAAGAGCTCCAACGTTTGCAGTCTTCCTTAAATGGAAAGATGCAATCCTTGTAATATGCAATTTAAAGTTTCATTTAGAGTAAAACTTTAAAAAAAGATTTTATATTGTAATATAAATTACAATAAATTATCCGGGAGGGGCTCAGAGTAGAGCCGCTGCTCCTCCACATCGAGAGGAGTTAGATGAGGTGGCTCGGGCATCTGTTCCGGGCACATCCAACCGAGAGGAGGTCCCGGGGAAGACCCAGGACACGCTGGAGGGACTATGTCTCCTGGCTGGCCTGGGAACGCATTGGGATTCTCCCGGAAGAGCTAGAAGAAGTGGCCGGGGAGAGGGAAGTCTGGGCCTCTCTGCTCAAGCTGCTGCCTCTGTGACCTGACCTCGGATAAGCGGAAGAGGATGGATGGATTCAGAGTCTATGATTACTTCTGCCTTAATTTTTAATGCTAAGAGGCCAAGTTTACTTCTAATACCTTCATTCTTTCAGTTTTTACAAATGACTAAGAGGTCAGATTTTTCCTAATTTAGTTTCAGAAAATTACAACTCATCCATTTAGAAATAAAAGCCAGACATTAGGTTAGAGTCCAGAGCATCAGGGTCATCAAGTGCTATGGATTGGTAAAGCTGTGTGTCTTCTGCATAGCTGTGGTGGTTTACCTTATGTTTTGAGGTAATCTGGTCTAATTGACGCATGCAGATTGAAAAAAACAGAAGGCCCCGAGTAGGTCATTGTGGTATAAATCTATAATATCATGGACCCTAACCCTAAAGTATAATCACCACAACTAACAAAGAATTTTCTACCCATTAAATAAGGCTGAAACCAATTTAAGTTGCTGCTGGAGAAGCCCACCCATTGGCTAAGGTGATTTGTAAGAATGCTGTGGTCAAAAGTGTCACGTGCTGTGCTCTGGACTAGTAGAAAAAGAATAGAACAGATAGGTGGCATCTGTCTTCACTGACCTACAAGTCATTTACCATTTTAAGCAGTGCCGTTTCTATACTAGAATTTGTTCTAAAACTTGTCTGAAATTTAATCAAAAATAGAATGCTTATTTAAATAGTGATTTAATAGCTGAAAATTGCTAAATTTAGAATTTTACTTAAAAAGGACAAGTTAGAAATAGGTCTAAAGTTTTCAGGTACAGAGGAGTCAATATTATTTTTCTTGAGGTTGGAGTTTAACTATTGCAGTCTTTATACAATCTAAGAAGACCCCCATATCTAATGACATGTTCACTATGTGAAGTACACTATCAGTTATCACATCTCAGATTTCCTTAAATAAGCCTGTTCTGATTGGTTCAAGAAACACAAGTAGAAGGTTTTAGATGCAAAATTATTGTATGGATAGCGGATAAACCTATTTCACGGAAGGAATCTAAAATTCTCTAACAAGAGCATGCTTTTAGGTTCGAGAGGATTCATTTTGGAGGGATGTATCATATCATTTGTCATGTATTTTTTGTTTAAAAAATGTTGCACCAGCCCCACAAATTTCGCCGCAAGTTTCAAGGGGGCATTTAATTGGTTGAACTGGTTTGGAAAACTAGAAGAATAATTAAAAATAAAATTCTTTGGTTTTATATAAGAAATGGGACAGTGCTGAAGGGCAGACTCCAGACCACAAAACATGACACACACTTTAAGGAATTTCAAAAGAATGGAATTGTGAGATAATAATATTGATGATGTTCTGTTGTGTGCAATGTATTCATGTACTCTTGGGATTGTGAAGGTTCCCAGCCTGTGGTGGACTTCCTGATTTGGTTTCCAATACCTTGACAAATTGAAATTGAGATGCAGTAACATTGCCATAACTGTCTGACAATGAATGAAGTCTTTCGGTTTTGTAAAATTAAAGTATATTTAAAAAGTATATGTAGGATTTTTCATTTGTCATTTTCAGTGACCCTCTTGTGTCAGGGATGATTTACAGTGGTGTGAAAAACTATTTGCCCCCTTCCTGATTTCTTATTCTTTTGCATGTTTGTCACACAAAATGTTTCTGATCATCAAACACATTTAACCATTAGTCAAATATAACACAAGTAAACACAAAATGCAGTTTTTAAATGATGGTTTTTATTATTTAGGGAGAAAAAAAAACCCAAGCCTACATGGCCTTGTGTGAAAAAGTAATTGCCCCTTGTTAAAAATAACCTAACTGTGGTGTATCACACCTGAGTTCAATTTCCGTAGCCACCCTCAGGCCTGATTACTGCCACACCCGTTTCAATCAAGAAGTCACTTAAATAGGAGCTGCCTGACACAGAGAAGTAGACCAACAGCACCTCAAAAGCTAGACATCATGCCAAGATCGAAAGAAATTCAGGAACAAATGAGAACAGAAGTAATTGAGATCTATCAGTCTGGTAAAGGTTATAAAGCCATTTCTAAAGCTTTGGGACTCCAGCGAACCACAGTGAGAGCCATTATCCACAAATAGCAAAAACATGGAACAGTGGTGAACCTTCCCAGGAGTGGCCGGCCGACCAAAATTACCCCAAGAGCGCAGAGACGACTCATCCGAGAGGTCACAAAAGACCCCAGGACAACGTCCAAAGAACTGCAGGCCTCACTTGCCTCAATTAAGATCAGTGTTCACGACTCCACCATAAGAAAGAGACTGGGCAAAAACGGCCTGCATGGCAGATTTCCAAGACGCAAACCACTGTTAAGCAAAAGAACATTAGGGCTCGTCTCAATTTTGCTAAGAAACATCTCAATGATTGCCAAGACTTTTGGGAAAATACCTTGTGGACTGATGAGAGAAAAGTTGAACTTTTTGGAAGGCAAATGTCCCGTTACATCTGGCGTAAAAGGAACACAGCATTTCAGAAAAGAACATCATACCAACAGTAAAATATGGTGGTGGTAGTGTGATGGTCTGGGGTTGTTTTGCTGCTTCAGGACCTGGAAGGCTTGCTGTGATAGATGGAACCATGAATTCTACTGTCTACCAAAAAATCCTGAAGGAGAATGTCCGGCCATCTGTTCGTCAACTCAAGCTGAAGTGATCTTGGGTGCTGCAACAGGACAATGACCCAAAACACACCAGCAAATCCACCTCTGAATGGCTGAAGAAAAACAAAATGAAGACTCTGGAGTGGCCTAGTCAAAGTCCTGACCTGAATCCAATTGAGATGCTATGGCATGACCTTAGAAAGGCGGTTCATGCTAGAAAACCCTCAAATAAAGCTGAATTACAACAATTCTGCAAAGATGAGTGGGCCAAAAGTCCTCCAGAGCGCTGTAAAAGACTTACTGCAAGTTATCGCAAACGCTTGATTGCAGTTATTGCTGCTAAGGGTGGCCTAACCAGTTATTAGGTTCAGGGGGCAATTACTTTTTCACACAGGGCCATGTAGGTTTGGAATTTTTTTGCTCCCTAAATAATACAAACCATCATTTAAAAAC